>NW_026294491.1:25172607-25362607 GCF_007827085.1 Peromyscus californicus insignis | reverse complement strand
GGGTACCCAGGCTGTAAGATGTATGTGGTGTGTCTCTGGTCTATGCCGGGGAGACGATCTGCAGTGTCTGGGGATGCTTTGTGGGGGGCTTGGAGGGAAATAGAGGAAGAACCTCTTTTTTGGTCAGAAGCAACAGTGCTCACGATTTTCTGCTATGGGAAGCAGTCACCTGCTAGCCTGATTCCGTGTGGGACAACCAGACATGCACATTCAGACACACACATGCACACAATTCCACAAGTGCCACCCAAGTTAGAGACAAGGCATTAAAAGATCAAGAGAAGTGGAGGGAGAGAAGGGGAAGGTGGGCTCACTGTGACTCTTTCTCACCGGGAGAGACTCATGTTCCCAGTCCCCTCCAGTGACGGAAAGGGACAGAAATCACTACAAGCAGCCAAAGCCAAGTAACTCAAGCCTGCACCAGGCACGCCGCCTTCCACCCCTCTCGAACCCTGCCAGGCTGGCTCCTGCATCCTGGGGCCACTCTGGCCGCTCGCACCCCCAGAGACCCCACGTCCCCGCGCGACCGGCCCGCACGCACCTGGGGTCTGACTGCCCGCGGCGGCGCAGAGCGTGCAGTACCAGGGCAGCAGGCAGGGCAGCAGCGCGCAGAGCCGAGCCATGTGGCCGCGCGGGGACGGGGACGGGCAGGCACCCGAGTCCCCGGACTGCCGGATCGCAGACCAGCCGGCAGCCTCCGCCTCCTGCCGGCCCGCTCCCGGCTACCCCACCCGGCACGGCGCCCGCACTGCTGGCTCCAGCTGCAGCCGCTCTGGCCGCCCGCGCTGTCCCGAGCCGCCCGCCCGCCCGCCCGGACTCGGCGAGACCGGCTAGGGGCGCGCGGGGCGGGTACACGGGCAGGGCGGGCCGCGAGGCTCGGGCGGGGGGCGCGGGCGCTGGGGGCGGGGGCGGGCCTGGCGAGCCACGGCGTGCGGCCCGGATCGGAAGTGCCACGCGGAGCCCGCGCGGGGGCTCCTGGCGCACGGGGCGATCGTCCCTTCAGACGCCAGAGCTTTCCGGAGCGAGGGCCTGAACAGCTTCCCATGGCCGCTCCGCCCCCCTTTGCCGGCTCTGTGACTGCTCCAGAGCCATCGCTCTTAGGGGGGTCCCACCGCATTTTGAGGGTGAGGATGAAGAGCCCCCTGAGCAGGATGCCCTGCTAGCTCCTGACCCCTCAGATCTTCCCACTCTGCAGATGACAGCGCCATGGACCCTAGAGTACTTCCGCTGTCCTGTGTCCTAATCAAGAGCAGGGCACAGGAAGGTGAAAAAGAGAGGGACCCTTCAGGGCCATACAGCCCGACTGCCCAGAAGGAAATCGCAGCGCTGAGCCCAGTTTCCTCACCTGTGCCTTAACTGTTAACCACAGCACACAAAAGACACACAATAAACGATGAGTGCCCAGCATGTCCACCCCGGGCACAGGACCGCACACGGTAGCCTGCAGCGCAAAGAGCAGAGCGTGTGTGTCGCAGGCACAGCAGATGCTGGCTTAGCGGCGACTTGTTGAGACCAGTTCCACAGTCAGGGCCCACAGCCCAGCAGAGAAGCCCATGCTCTTGCTTCACTTTACAAGTGTGTTCGTAATCGTATGAAATTAGACGATAATTCAAACGACTCACAGGTGGAGACTTAGAGACAGGAGGACCCGGCTGGCTTCGCTATTTTTACTGTTTTCTTGTTGTGTTTAGCTATGGCTATGGCTTTGAAATGATGCTGAGGTTTGGGGAGGCCAGCTCATTCCTGAAGTCAGCTCAGAGGGCTGAAACCCATTATATTTCAAGAGACACTGAAGCACTCAGTTATAAACCGCACCAACCACCACATGAAAAGAATGTGCATTGTTTCTTTCTCTTTAAGACCAGTGAGGTCAAGACAGGGCAAGGGGGCTATGTGTGAAGCTGATGAGGCAGGAAGTGGGGCAGGGTTGAAGGAGGGTCAAAGAGATGACCAGGCTATAGACTGCAAAGGTTCAGCTCCAGATCTCTACTAAACGATTCTAAGAGAATGGCTTGCCTTCCCAGGGCCTCAGTCTTCCAAGCTGTAAAGTGGGGGCAGATGGAACAAAGTGACCTAAGGATCGTTCGCTTGGCTCCCTATGGGAGAAGCCATCCCAGAGAAGACTCCTTTGGAAAGCTCAAGCACCGTGGTCCCACTCAACCGCCTCTTTCCTGGCCCCCCAGCAGAGCAAAAGTCAAGAGGTACAGGACTGCAGCTGCGGCCCCAAAGTCTGAGTCATGAGCTGTGGGCCGGGGCCTTCCCTGGAGCCAGCTTTGGCAAAGAGAAATCAAAACCTCATCGTACTTCTCTGCCCCCACCCCCTTTCCCTAAGGCTACAATGGTTGCTTGTGTTGGCCAAGGATTATGTGACCAGGCCCTTTTCCACTGAGAAAGGCTTTGTTAGGGAGAGGGCAATGGGGACAAAAGGCGAGGAAGCGGCCGGGTAGCCTTCCTTCTGCACACGGACAGGGCCATGTGAAGAAACCCTCTGCTGTAGCCTGGAGACCCTCCTCCGAAGGCAAGTTCTGGGTTTCCCAAGCTGATGCCTCGGGACTTTGTGCAGGGGAGAGCGGCTTGGTGGGGAGGGTGGGGGGCCCTCTCTGGGCAGTGGCCTCCCCACACTTATCCAGTGCTCAGTGCAAGGTTCCGGGGGGGAAGATGCTAGAAGGTGTCATTTGTCACCAGGGACCAGTCAGAAGAGATGGCTCACGTTCCGGTAAGCTTTGAGCCAGGTGAGCGAAGGCTGGAGAAATGCCAGTGGACAGAAGAGCAGGGTGGCTAGCAAGGACATGGGGATATCTGGGAAGAGGAGGGACCTGGGGAAGATAGGGAAGCCTGATGAAGTGAAGGACGCGTCCTGGCTGGGAGCGGGACCGTGCACAGAGAGGAGGTGGACCAACCTGCCTGGAGTGAGTGCCCCACACGGAAGGAAGGCGGCATTAGCTAGATGCCAAGATCCAGTCACCCAGAAGGGGAGAGGAAGTGGGTAGTGGTGTGGTTCTGAGAGGTTACACTGAAGCCAGTGTGAGGAAGAGCCACTGAGTGGACTGAAGATGTGCTCGACCTCCAGCCTGAGCTCCTCCGAGCACCCAAAATCCCAGAGGTTAGGGTCTACAGGGGCCAGTCTCCAGCTCAATAATTCCCCTCTATTTTTACCGCTAGACAACTGAGGGCCCCGTGCCTCCACTGTGGAAAAAAGAGCCTCCGCCAAGCACCACTTCCTTCCCTCCTGCTTGTGGTCCAGGGTGACGCTTAGGTGTCTGTCTCAAGGTTGAGATGCAACATGTCTTTGCCTTAGGGAGTGCCTGATGGCCCCCAAGGGTGTGAGTTTGAGAAAAGAGGCAATGTTGTCACAGAATATGTCCAGCAGGTGGCTGCGGTTTGCTGAGTGTCAGCTGCTATTACAGACATGACATGTGTCATGACCACCCGGAGGAGGTGAAAACCCAAAACACAGAAAGAGGGTTCTCATCTTAAAATCCTTAACACAACCAGTGGCCCTGAAATTCTCAAGAGGGCGAGAGAGTCCCTCCCACCAGGGCTCAATGCAAACTGCCACTATCCACCTAGGCAATTAGGACACCGGGCAGCTGGGGTCCCAGGTCGCCTCTACATTCACGGAGCAGACTCTAAAAATCTCCCAAATACGATGTCTTCTTTCTAAGACACACTCATACCCACAGCACCCAGACCACAGCACTCTTTTCCTGAACAGCACCATGCTGTGTTTCTCACCGATCTCCTCTCTGGTCCCTGGAATCTTCTCCAGCTATATCCAGAAGAGATAGCCCCTCACATCTCATGGCTCTCTCTGCTGTCAGACTTCCAAAGCCTTCGCCAGTCCTAAGATAAAGGCCAGACCCTTTGTTCGGCATCCTCCTGCCTCCACAGCCCTCCAGCCTAGCTCCCTGCAGGCACCATGCTCTTCCAGCCTCAGGACCTCTGCAAGGCTCCTCCCTATGCTCTGGGGGATCTACCTTCTTTCTTCTAGCCAGTTCTGGCTGCCTTCTGATGCCGTCTCGTGTGATTTTGAGATCAGCAGCATCTTCCATAGGAAGTGGGGACCTGGAAGGGCTTTTTAAGCTCCTGTGTCCTCAGTCCCCATAGTGGACACATAGTAGGCCCTCACAAATACTAAATAAACAAATGAATGGGAGTCAATGAAGGATTCATCCGTGGAGACTCTGAGGGTTCAGGTGTTTCCCAGAACAATCAATCATTCCAGGGGAAAACTCTGAGTCTACCCTGAAGGTCTCCGGGCTCCACACTGGGACAGGGATGGGGAAGAAGAGAGATCTTCCTGGCTTCCTAATCTTAAAAGATGTTGAAAATAGAAGTAGTCATCAGAGCTAACACTTGACAAGCCTTCCTCCATCTCTTAACAGGTCAGGCAGCTCAGACCAGAACCTACAGCTGGCAAACATCCACGCCCAGGTAGTGTCCCATGTGCCAGGCTTGCAAGCACACTCTCCCCCGTAAGACGTGGCCTCTCTGTGTTCCTTTTTAGTTTTCAAAATAGTTGTGCTGACTAGACTGATGTCAAATTGACACAAACTAGAGTCATCCGAGAGGAGGGAACCTTGACTAAGAAAATGCCTCCGTAAGATCGGGCTGCAGGCAAGCCTGTAGAGCATTTTCTTAATTAGTGATCAATGGGGAGAGCCCAGGCCATTGTGAGTGGGACCATCCCTGGGCTGGTGGTCCTGGGTTCTACAAGAAAGCAGCCTGAGCAAGCCGATAGGGAGCAAGCCAGTAAGCAGCACCCCACCATGTCCTCTGCTTCAGCTCCTGCCTCCAGGTTCCTGCCTTGCTTGAGTTCCTGTCTTGGCTTCCTTCAGTGATGGAGCCAAATAACTCTCCCCACCCACCCCAAGTTGCTTGGGGCACATTGTTTCATTACAGCAGCAGTAACCCTAATGAAGACAATAATATATACAGAAAAGTGTCAATTGCTTCTTTTACAGGGGGCACACATTGAGGCCCAGAAGAGGGCAGGTAACTTTTCAAGACCACACAGTGAGGTCACTCAGAGCATCTATCCCTCTAAGTCTCTGGGCTCCCTGTCCAGTGGCTTTCGAGCATCCTCCTGCCCCACTGGGCTGAGATTGTAGCTCGGGAGTAGACTGCTTAGCATTCGTGAGAGCCTGGTCCAGTGCCCAGCACTACAGAAAAATTTAACACACCAAACACAATGTGAGTCCTCAGCTCCTACCCAGGACCACTTTGAGCCACTTATGGTTGATTCAGCCGAAGTGAAGAGAGTGAAGGGTTGGAGATTTCTCCTCCCTCTCCCCGAGAGCCAGGGTCTTACAGGGGTTAAAGCCAGTGGTTGTCAAATAAGGAACCTTACTGGCAGAATCAGCACGCTCCTGTGCTTGGTTAGAATACAGATTCTCAGGCCCCACCCTAGACCTGCTGGATCAGAAACTGAGAGAGTGGGCCCAGCCGCTAGTGCCCTATGGGAGATTCTGATATTTGCTCAAATTTAAGGATTACAGCTCTACTAAACAAGGCCTTAGAAATTGGGGCCAATGAGGACCAAGAATAAACGCAGTCTTGTGACCTGCTGCCACTCATCCTGGCTGCCGGACCTCAGCCATCCCAATCTCCAAGGCCTGGCCTGGAGCACAGCTGAGCCCCAGAGGCCCCAGGCAGAACTCCGTGAGCATCCAGAGGACACAGAGAGAATCGTGCCTTGTGGCCTTTTTCCACATCCTCCTCCTTGTTCTCCCCAGCGTTTCCTCCGCACATTTTTGGCAACTGTCTAATGTCCGTATCTAGGAGACCCGGCTGGGTTCAGCTAACCACAGTGACTTGTCTTGCATTACAGAACGGAGGACATCCCCCCAGAGCAGCTGGGCCATGAGGTCAGTTAGAAACAACGCTGTTTGCTCCCTGTGTGTAATCGTTGCGTGGCGCGGTTTCTCCGTGTTGAGGGGCTCAGCGAAAGGAAGTCTCCTTGTCCCCGTGGGCGGGAGGCCAGGAAGGACAGCTGTCCTTCCCAGCTCTGGTTCTGTGATTTCCACCTCAGAAACTGTAAGGTCTGTGATTGGGATGTGGGCATCCTCCTCCCCAGAGGCCAGTGGACAGCAATAAAGCAAAAAACCAGAGCCTTCTCATGCTTCCTGGAGCCCTCAGAGAGTCAGTCTGTTTCCCACAAGCTTTTCTCCAAGCCCTGGTGCCCTTTCAGATGTCATGTGGCACCCCGCAGCTAAGAAGGGTCAGGCCTCCATATTGCTCTTTTTCTAGAACAATTAGGGTACCTGTAGCCAAATAATTTTTTTCTAACGTTAAATAGCATCTCATAAAAAGGAATCCCAAGCTGGTAAGATGAGGAGCCAGGTGAAGGCATTTGCCCCCAATCCTGACAACCTAAGTTCAGTTTCCAGAATCTCCATGGCAGAAGGCGGGAAGTTGTTCCCAAGTGTGCCCGCACATGCACCCCACACATACACACACACACACACACACACACACACACACACACACACACACACACACACACAATGCATCAACAAAGACACAAAAGTCTAAAAGCAAGCCAGTTCCTGACCTGATGAATCTGCCACCTAAAAATGATTCACTCACTGTGGAATCAGCCTACTTGTCCATCAGCAGATTCATGAAAAGAAAAAAACGTGGTCCATACACACCATGGAGGTTCATTCAGCCACCGAGAAGAAAGAACTTGTGTCATTTGCAGGAAAACTGAAGGAACTGGAGATCACCATAGAAAGGGAAATAAGCTGGGCGGTGGTGGCACACGCCTTTAATCCCAGCACTCGGGAGGCAGAGGCAGGTGGATCTCTGTGAGTTCGAGGCCAGCCTGGACTGCCAAGTGAGTTCCAGGAAAGGCGCAAAGCTACACAGAGAAACCCTGTCTCGAAGAAAAAAAAAAAAAAAAAAAAAAAGAAAGGGAAATAAACCAGACTCAGAAGGACAAATGTCAAGTGTCCCCCCAATTGCTGAGCCTAGATTTCATGTGGATGCATAAAGCCACTTATATATTATATTTTTCAACTCTCCTTCCACACTGCCATACTCAATGCTTAGTCTCATCTTCAGGCTTGTCCCCTCTTAGTCACAAAATAACAGCCCTGCGCCAGATGCAGTAGTGACCAGGCTTAGTGGGAGAGGGGATGCTTTCCTAATGACCCATTTGCGTTACTACTCAGATATGCAAACGTATGTAAATGAAGGTAGAATGGTATGAGTCTTTTCTCCTTATCGGGCTCTAATGGCCAGTATTCCATCAGTTCTAGCCCTCCCTCCACACCCAGGTCATTTAAAGCAAACCCCACACATCATCCCTCATTCAGCCTCCATAGCTGGCAGACACGGCCTCTAGCTCCTTTAAAAACAGAATCAGGGCTGGGGAATGGCTCACCCAGGAAGATGCCTGCCACACAGGCATAAGAACCTGAGTTTGATCTCCACACCCATGTGAACAGGCTGGGCGCAGTAGTGATTGCTTGTAAATCTCTTTGTACTTCCAAGGTTGAAGAAGCAGAGACCGGAAGTTCCCTGAATAGCTAACCTAGCCCAATCAGCAAGCACCAGTGAGAGATTCTACCTCGAAAATCAAGGTGAACGGCTCTTCATGCACGACACCAGAGGTTGACTTCTGGCCTCCAAGTGGCCACACAGGAGCACATATACACACAACTAAAAATTTCAAAACACGATCGCAAAACAAAACACCATGTATTTGGCAACACCGAAATAACGCCTTAAAAATCGTTGTTCACAGGGCTGGAGAGATGGCTCAGAGGTTAAGAGCACTGACTGCTCTTCCAGAGGTCCTGAGTTCAATTCCCAGCAACCACATGGTGGCTCGAAACCATCTGTAATAAGATCTGGTGCCCTCTTCTGGCCTGCAGTCATACATGCTGTATACATAATAAATAAATAAATCTTTAAAAAAAAAAAATCGTTGTTCACACTTTGCAAGCCAGAACAAAAAAGTCCACTTGTCTTGATTTGCAGTGTAGAGGCCGAACCCAGGGCCTCATGAATGCTGGGCGAGTGTTCATACCAGAAGCTGTAGCCTCAGTCCTTGACCCAAAGTATTGTTTTCTTTTGTTTTGCTTGAGGTAGGGTCTTACGTAGCCCAGGCTAGCCTTGAACTCCTTATTTGGCCAAGGATGACTTTTTGAACTTCTGATCCTGCTTCCATCTCCCAAATACTGGGATTATAGGAGTGTACCACCACCATGGTCATTTTATGAGGTGCGTGACGTGGAACCCAGAGCTTTGTGGAGATGAGACTAGAAAATGTCACCTGCTGTCGAGAAAGGACAGAGGCCAGGCACGGCGCCAGACACATTTAATGTCAGTGTTTGGGGATCAGAGGCAGGCTGGTCTCTGTGAGTTCAAGGCCAGGAACTTGCTCTAGAGACTAGGCTGGCCAGGGCCACAGAGTGAGATCTTGTCAAAAATAAATAGATAGATAGATAGATAGATAGATAGATAGATAGATAGATAGATAGATTTTTAAAAGAAGAAAAGAGAGAGAATGGGGGCCAGAAAACGGGGTCCCACTAGCCGTCAGTCCAGAAGCTCTGTGAGAACCAGGGAGCAGAAGCCATCAGCTGGAATGACACTGGGGTCTCGGTATCGCCTTCAGTCTTAGAAACTGAAAGCCCTGAATGACTGAGAGGTGGTAACCATTCAAGGGGCAACCACTCGGGGGCAGTCTGGCTGGAGGTGACATTCGGTCATTTCCAGGATGAACTGCCCTGTCAAGCTGAGTCACACAGATACCTGGAAATTTTTGCTTTCAAATTTGGTTAGCGCTTTCACAAACCTCATCTCAAACGTCAGAGGTCCCAAGCTGTCATCTGTGAGTGCTTTAAGAAGCAAGCACCTCTACCCAACATCCCGCCATTTTAGAGGACAGGAATGTTTAGTGAGCACCTACTATGTGCCTGGCACCTTGTAAAGTACTGTCCCCAGTAGACATTAGTCCTTCCCACTCTGCTTCCTGTTTACACAGTAGGAACACGGTTCTAATGACTTGAATGTTCACCTGCTTGGGACCTAGCAAGAGGCAGATAGCCTTATTTTTTGTATATGATACAAACATTTTTCCCACAAGGAAAAGTCCTGCTGGGCATGAGGAGGCTGCGTACCAGTCAAAGCTGCTTCTAAGCAGTTAGGTAGTGTTGGGCTGTCCTTCCAGCCTCTGCATCCCAGCTTCACTGGGGACACCAGGGGGTGAGTAAGGCCACCTCTACAGTGGTGAGGTCATGCTCTCGGTCATGCTCATTCTCATCATGTCATCTGAGTCACGATGCAGTGTCCGGGCCTTCCTTCCGCCTGGGGTGCCTTTTCCCATGGCTAGGGTCCTCTTTCATAGGCTTCACTTCCTAGGAAGTCCTCCCAGGAACAGACCACCCCCACTCCCCCCACAGCATGCCATTCCATGCTCCTCCAAAACCGCTAGCTCGAGCGTCTTGTACTGATTTTTTTTTTCTTTCTTTCCTACGAGTATGGGTGTTTTGTCTGCGTGTGCGTCTGCACACCACATGTGATGTCTGCTCAGGGTAGAAGAGGGCATTGGATCTCCTGAGACTAGAATTACAGTCATTTGTAAGCCACCATGTGGGTGCTGGGACTCGAACCTGAGTCCTCTGGAAAACCAACTAGTGCTCTTAACACCTGAGCCATCACTCCAGTCCCTCCTTGTACTAAACGCAAACCACGGTCTCATTTCACCTCTGTGTCCTACGCTTGAGGCTGAACCCTGACAGAGGCTTTCCGAACGTTTAGTGTGTCTGGGCGATTGCTACATTGTTTCTTAAGCCCAAGGACGATTGCTACATTGTTTCTTAAGCCCACGGAACGTTAAGAGATTCCTATTACAGTCTGGAGAGACATACACTTCTTGTTGAAGCCTTCTTGGTTTGACTGTTTTTGAGACAGTGTGTCTCCCAGCGTGGTGGTCGGGGTCGGTGGTGAGTTTAAGATCTTGCTAGCTCAGCCTAGGATTTCAGACTTGTAGAACACACCTAGCTTAAAGAACTTCTTGTACTTTTCTTCCCTCTTCCCTTCTTTTCTAGGCTGGCTTGTAGACTCCTGGGCATCAGAGATCCTCCTGCCTCAGCTTCCTGGGAAGCGGGAACTACAGGCAGAGCCCCACACCCACCTCTCTCACACGTTTCTGTTCTGTTTTATTGCTGTCGTTGCATCGATATATGCTTCTTTTTTTTTTTTTGTTTTGTTTTGTTTTGTTTTGTTTTTTCGAGACAGGGTTTCTCTGTGTAGCTTTGCGCCTTTCCTGGAACTCACTTGGTAGCCCAGGCTGGCCTCGAACTCACAGAGATCCGCCTGGCTCTGCCTCCCAAGTGCTGGGATTAAAGGCGTGCGCCACCACCGCCCGGCCGATATATGCTTCTTTAATCCATTTTTTTGTAACCTTTAGCCATGCAGAAAGAACCCAGAGCTTTGCACACACTAGGCAAGCCCTGTGTGTCCCCAGGCCGCTCCCTCTCTTATACATTATCTTTATTATGATTTCACAGTTCTTTATGTTTGGGAGGGGTGTCAGAGTACATCCCTAGAGGGCAGCTTGTGGAAGTCAGTTCTCTCCTTTCCCACTGTGGGTCCTGGAGACTGAACTCAGGTTTTCAGTCTTAGCAGCAAGCTCCTTTGCTCACTGAGCCATCTCACCACCCCATCTCCTATACATTTCTTCAGGACAAAGCCTGTTCTTTGCTCACATTTAATTTCATCGGGTCTTGGCACACAAGAGGTTCTCGGCAAACATGTATCACATCAGACAATATTGAGGTCTCCCACCACCCCACCTCAGCTGACCTCCTCACTGAGAGAGCAGGCTCTCCAGGGGGCTGGGGAACTCCCAGAGAGTTAGAACTCACTGCCACATGGGTGTGGAAATTAATTAGATTAGGACAGACAACATCTCCATGTGTGCTAGGGTGGGGCCCTGCAGGCCGGGCCTGTAGCAGGGCTACCCAACAGTATGTCCGAGAAAGCCACCATCATCACTGCTGGTGGCCCCAGACTTGAGGACAAAAGGTCCCCAGGAGAGAAGTGTGCTATGACTTAAATGCAAAGTGTCCTTTGCAGGTTCCCATGTTTGAACATTTGGTCCCCAGCTGGTGACATTGTTTGGGGAAGTTATAGAACCTTTAAGGAGTTGGAGTCTGGGTGCAGAAAGAGGATCCCTAGGGGGCTAACAATGAGGTCTGTAGCCCTGCTCGCTGCCTGTCATGTCCCCAAAGATGTGAGTGAGGAACCTCAACTTCCTGTTACCTCAGCCTGGAGCTTTGTCCTCCTCCAGACCTTCCCTGATAATGATGAACACGGTCCTCGAACTATGAGCCAGTAAAGCCTTCCTCCTGGGGGTCACTTCTTAGTAGGCATTTGTCATAGCAACAAGAACACTAATCCACAGCAGTATAACAATGACAATATTTGTTGGGGGTAAAGGCTGTCACTGGGAGCAGCTGGGAGACAGAGGCAGGAGAAGTGATAGTTCAGGCTATACTGGGCTTTTAACAAGAGACTATCTCAAAAAAAAAAAAAAGAGGGAAGGAAGAAAGAAAGTAAATGTATTATTTATTCATCATTTGTTTGTTTTTCTTAAAAGAGGCCACTCCGCACAGACCAGCACCTAGCAGGCAGGACCTGCTGTGTGTGAGTCAGCCAAGGATAACTTGTCCGATGTTGGGTTAAAAATTAGGTTGCTGACTTTTCCATGTGACCCTGGTGGCGATGATGGTGTCCTCATTTCCGAAACAAGGCCACCTGAGGTCCGGAGAAGCTTTCCTACTCGATGGAAGGGCACCCAGCTAGCTGGGACTTGGAGGCAGCTCTCCAGACTCCAAAGACCGCTGTTTTCCTGCTCTTGTCAAATTTGCGAGCGTTCAACCTGTCATTCCTCACCCACCTGTGAGCTTCTCCACCCTGCAGGGAGAGAAGTTTATTTCTAGAGCGCATGCTCTACCACCATACCTGATCTTGGCCACCCTGCAGTTGGATTTCAGGGAATACCGTGGGCCGCTGGCAAAGTCAGAAGTGGGCCCTGCAGCCAGCTTGGAAGGTGAGTGAGGCCATCAGCCTCCAGGGAAGAGTCTTGAGAACACAGGGTAAGTGCTCCGTCATCTTCCCTGACAGCTGACGGGACACCCTGAGCAGCCACTATTAGTCACCCGCAGGCCACTGGTGCTGTTTCTTTTTCGTCAGTCCCGGCAGCTGAACCCAGCTGGGCCCTCCAGCAGCCCCAGGGTTTGGCTCCCAGGCCATCAGGGCTGTTTTTTGGCAAGATCTCCAGCTCAATTAGCCAAGTCAGCACTGGGAAGCTGGGAGGTGGTAGGGTGGGAACCGGGTCAGAAGTTCCTCCCAGGGCCCCTGACTCAGTCACCAGCTGGCTACTTTAGGGCCAGTAGAGCTGAGCTTCTCTGCCTTAGGTGGGGCTCTGCACAGAGCCATGGAAAGAGGAGGTCTCCAGAGAGCAAAGGGCACCGAGAATTAAAGTACTGTGTGAAGAACCAAATCCGGATGGAGCTAAAAATGACCTCCAGATTGTATGTTACAAGATGCAAAGCCAGCACCCCAGAGCTATGCCGTCCTACAGCCCAGCTGCCAAGAGGAGCTTCCTCTGGCTCAGAAGAGCTGACCTCAACTGAGTTTTCCAAAATAAATGGGTAAGAAGTCCAGCCCCACTGTCCAGAGAGCCGCTAGAGATGTGTCCTCCTTGGAGGCCGAGGGCCCTATGACCTCACCCCGCATACTGACCAGGCAAGGAAAGAGGATTCACACATTCCATTCCAGGAGGACTGGCTTTTGGAGTGAAAGGCGCATGTTACCAGTCTTTCAAAAACCCAAACCTAAGAGCCAGTTTGGATTTAGGGTCTGAGGAAGAAATGTCAGTAATTGAGGCCTGGTGGCCGATCTGTGGGGGGGTTTCAGCAGCCCTCTGACCCCCTGGGCTCAGTTTGGACCGTCCTGAGCTCTCCATCGGCTCTTCTGTTCGCTGCTAAGTTAGGCAAACTCCCGCACTGACTCGAGGGAAGAACCTGCTACTCTTCAAATGACTGTAAACTTATTTCCAACATTGTCCCTTTTGTTTCAGCTAAAAAAACTCTTTGGAAAAACTTACAAGGAACGTCTAAGGTCACTGCGTCACTATGACTCATTCTCCTTAGGCAACCTGAAATAAACTTGGCTTAGTCCAATACTGAACTGAGCATGCCCAGTAGCATTCATATCTGCCATATTTCCTTTTTGAACACATGGTCTAGGACTTGCAACCCAGCATGCTCAGGAATGTGTCAGCCATCCTTCCTGTTGGACCATGGATCTCCAGGGCTTTAAACTGAGCATGCTCAGAAGTATGCCTGCCCCTGCGTTAGCTTTCTTATATGGATCTGTATAGAATTTCTGGTGTTTCCTCTTTTCCCCCAGAGGACATTGCTCTGTAAATAACTCAGGGCACTCCTTACTTGCTGCGAGTGATAAACCTATCCTCAGTCTTTTAGCTCCTGAATGAGATTTCCAGCTTTGCACTCACTAAGACATAAGCCTACTGTGGTCACTTCCATGGCCCTTGGGTCTGTTTGCAAGAGGGTAAAGAGCAGATAAAGTGGCTATGTGTGGTGGTTCATTCCTTTAATCCCAGCACTCAGGAGGCTGAGGCAGGTGGATCTCTGAAAATTCCAAGTTAGCCAGAGCTACATAATGAGGCCCCATATTTTTTTTTTTTTTTTTTTTTTTTTTTTTTTTTTTTTTTGGTTTTTCGAGACAGGGTTTCTCTGTGTAGCTTTGCGCCTTTCCTGGAACTTGCTTTGGAGACCAGGCTGGCCTCGAACTCACAGAGATCCGCCTGGCTCTGCCTCCCGAGTGCTGGGATTAAAGGCGTGTGCCACCACCGCCCGGCTGAGGCCCCATCTTTAAAAAGGGGGTGGTGGTGTTGGAGTGACATTTGAGCAGGTGGTTTCCATGCCAGCTCCTGCTGACAGCTTCATTAGCAGGGAGGGACCCTTATTCCTAACTTCTCACAACTGACCAACTGTGCTTCCTTTTCCCATCATCCCCCCAAGGAGACTTTAGATGCCTGGGTCTTCCTTAAGGCAAATGGGAATCACAAGCAGTGGCTGAACAGGGGTGGGTCTGAGCACAGAGGGGTCTGTGTGACGGGCTGTGACAGACACAGGAGGGCTGCTCAGGACTGCTGTGGAATAATCCTTCTGTACACTGTGTGAATTATGTCGATACGGTTGGTTTAACAAACAAGCTGACGGGCCGATTGTCGAACAGGATAATGTTAATCGGGAAAACCAAACAGAGAATGATGGGGTGAGGAAGGACGGAGTCAGAGAGTCACCTGCAGACGCCTACATACGGCGTTCCAATATGTGGCCAAAATTCCCACATAAAACCTGACAAAGATTAAAAAAGGATCCTAGACACACAAAAATGGAATCAAGCACAGCTTCTTGGAAGCTGCATTTTCTTGGGTGGGCTCTGTTTGCTGGTGGGGAGCAGAGGTGTAGCTTCCTGGCTCCGTGCTATCAACAAAAATGGGCGGCTCTTTTAAGAGGCCCTGCTGCCAAACACTTACATGGTATTTATGTACAACAGGTGGCATGATACTCAGTGGCAGCATGGACCCAGAAACTCCCCAGAGTTGGGGCGGTAAACATGGCTCCCAGAGCTGGCAGTAAATGTACCTCCGTCATAGGACTAGCCTCTTAGGGACCAAGGAGGAGGATCCAGCCACCAACATGCCATGATTTAAGTTACACAGTAGGGTTGGTTTTTTTTTTTTTTTTTTTTTTGCTCATGCAGGCAGAAAAGCTTACAGATACACAGTATGAACAGATTCAGACAAAAAAAGAGCCTCTCAACGGGTCACAGTGTGTTTGAAAATATACATAGGTGTGAGAGAGAAGAGAAAGAGTATATACAGTTTTAGATTTAAAAACATAGTTTTAAAATAATAAAATAAAATCCTTAAAGTAAAGTAATATAAAAAGAAATAAACTGCATAAAGATGGGAAATACACAGAGAGTCTGGATCCTGTATGTTATTGTGTTGTCTTTGAATTGTTTTTGGCTGCTAAGAGACATTGGATTACTGAAACTGCTGGATTAAACCAACCTATACGTTTTAAAAACATCTTAACTTCAAAATTTAAGTCAAAAGATATGCTACTCTGGGGGAGAGGTAATGCTTTTGTTTCTACAGGAAATGAGAGGCTATAGATTCATTCTGGGTTAAGGAAAAGCAGGAATGTCGATAGAGCACCTCACATCGTGACAGGCAGAATAAGGCTGTATCCTAACATGCTGGCTGTGCTCCTACAGTTGTATGTCTGCCAGCTAGGGCCTGTGTCCAGTAGTTTCAGCAGCCTCTTGCAACAATGCCACCAGCTAGGGACGAAGGGTTCAAACACATGAGCTTATGGAGATTTTACATTTACTCCATGACCTTCTGTACCTGGTTTCCACATGCTTTGTCTTAAACTGGCTCTACCTACTGCTTTCTTTGGCAGATGTACCACATCCTATAATATCCTGGTGTGGTGGTTTGAAAGAAAATGGCCCCCAAAGGGAGTGGCACTATTAGGAGGTGCGGCCTTGTTGGAGTGAGTGTGGTCTTGTTGGAGGAAGTGTATTACTGTGGGGATGGGATTTGAGGTCTCATATATGCTCAGGATACTATCCAGTGTCTCACACTACTTCCTCTTCCCTGCAAGATGTAGAACTCTCAGCTCCTTCTCCAACACCATGTCTGCCTGCACACCACCATGTCCCACCATGATGATAACGAACTGAACCTCTGAAACTGTAAGCGGCCACCACAATTAAATGTTTTCCTTTACAAGAGTTTCCATGGTCATGGTGTCTCTCCACAGCAATAGAAACCCTAACTAAAACAGCTCGATTGCAACTCAGGCTTCCTGTTCAGTTTTACACGTATCCTACTTATGAGATCCATGCAAGAAATCTGAGCACACTACCCATTACCCAGCCTTACTAGCATTCTGGAATCCTGGTGCAAGCCTCCATGACCCTGTAACTCTGTGTTCTACATGCCTAAAAAGCAAGTACCCTTTGAATGATAGCATGTTCTGTTATCAGTCAAGATGTAGCCTAGTGGTCCTCTGGGTGCCCTTCCAGCTGAACCAGGAAAATGCTGCCCTCATACTGTTATTTTACTGCCCTCATACTGGGATTTTACTGTTTCTATTGTCTTAGTTCCAAGTTTAAACTTGGTTCAGAGGCTGACTGCTTCACCCTTGGGTTCTCATAAATATTTCTTAATTTTCATAAGCTCCAATGTATCTATTTTCCCTTTATATGAAAATCTTTTTAAATATTCCATTTCAGGGCCTGGAGAGATGGCTCAGCACCTGAAGGTGTTTTCTGCTCTTGCAGAGGACTGGAGTTTGGTTTCCAACCCATGTGAGAGAGCTCACAACTGCCTGTGACTCCAACTCCAGGAGCTCTGATACCCTCTTCTGGCCTCCACAGGCAGCCTTCATGTGCTTGCGTGCGTGCGTGCATGTGTGCGTGCGTGCATGCACATGTAAGAGAGACAGAGACAGAGAGACATCAAGGACCTAATGAAAAGATCACATGCAAAAACTCAAGAGATGTGGTTTCAAAGAATTATGGTAGCAGGACTTGAGAGATGGCTCAGCAGCTAAGAACACTAGCTGCTTTTCCAGAGGACCTGGGTTCAGTCCCAGTACCCACAACTTACCAGTACCCAGCGTCTCACAACTGTCTGTAATTCCTGTGCCAGGGAATCTGATGCCCACTTCTGGAGTCTGTGGGCACCAGGCATGTATGTGTTGCCCATACATACATGCAGATAAAACACCCACACAATTAAAGTTAATTCATTAATTTAAAAATATGTAATGAAATGCCTTGGTGCTTCCTAAAAGAAAACTGGAAATTAATGAGTGTATCTAAAGAAGTTAGGGGAAAAAAAAAGAAGCCTAAATAATATAGAAAAAGAGAAGAAAATGAAAAAGATAGGGAAAAAATTAACAAAGTAGAAAAAAATGCCTCCTTACAGAGGTGATTAATAAACCAAGCACAGGGTCTTACAAAACATCATATAATATCTAAACGTCTTCAGAAAAAAACACTTTAATGCCGGGCAATGGTGGCACACGCCTTTAATCCCAGCACTTGGGAGGCAGAGGCAGGCGAACTCTGTGAGTTCGAGGCCAAGCTGGTCTACAGAGCAAGATCCAGGACAGGCTCCAAAGCTACACAGAGAAACCCTGTCTCAAAAAACAAACAAACAAACAAACAAACAAAAAATCCTTTTAAAAACATGATCAAGCCAGGTGTGGTGGCACACGGTCTTAGTCTTAGCACTCGGAATGCAAAGGCAAGTGGATCTATGTGAGTTGGAAAAACCTGCTCTGCATAGCAAGTTCCAGACCAGCCAGTACTACACAGTGAGACTCCTTCTAAAAATAAAACAAAATAGCATACTCCCAACCCAGATACTATGTTTTAAAGATAGAGGTACCAAACTACAAATAACTTCAAGTCCACAGGTCCAGAATTTTCTATTAGAAATGTCATTTGCCAAAGCTGATCCCAGAAAACATGAAGAAAAGCAAAAGACAAGAAAAGAAAGCCAAAATCGAGACAGCAGTGGTGGCACACGCCTTTAATCCCAGCACTTGGGAGGCAGAGGCTGGTGAATCTCTGTGAGTTTGAGGCCAGCCTGGTCTACAGAGGGAGTTCCAGGACAGCCAGGGCTACACAGAGAACCCCTGTCTTAGGGGCGGAGGGCGAGGGGCAGGTAGGAAAGAAAGCAAAAAGAAAATGGTCCTGAGGACGCAGACCTGTATGCAATCCCAGCTACTCATGAATCTGGAGCAGGAGGCTTGCAAGGTCAAGGCTTGCCTGAGCTATAGCGTGAGTTCAAAGGCAGCTTAGGAGCTGGGGAGATGGCTCAGTGATGAAGAGCACTGGTCTGTCTCCCAGAGGACCTGGGTTTCCTTCCCAGCACCCACATATCTGTAACTCCAGTCCCAGAGGATCTGACGCCATCTTCTGGCCTCCACAGCCGTTGCATGCAAATGGTGCACAGACACACGCGGGCAAAACACCCATACACATAAAATTAAAAATAAATAAATACACCTCAAAAAATTGTTTTACACTGCCACTCTTTTTCTGTTTTATATGTATGGATGTTTTGCCTGCCTGTGTATCCACACACCATATGCATACGGTGCCTACAGCCCCCCAATCTGTGTAAAAGAAAGATCAGTGACGGCTGAGGATATAGTTAGTGGAAGAACGCTTGCCCAACATGTGAGACTGGTAACTCCCTGGTAACTCCTAGTACCAGGAAAGTGGGGAGGGAGAGAGGGGAAGAAAGGGAAGGAGACCATGAAAAATGACTCAGAAAAGAAATATTCGCAAAGCCATGTGTTGGGAGCCAGGCTGATTCCCAGGCTATCTCAGAGGCCCTGAGAAAAAGACAAAGGGGACTCTACTTCTGTGTCTGTGCCCAGGGGCAGACTTGGCAAGGTCCAGCCTGGGGCTAGCGCAGGGCCTCGAAGGAGATAAGATTTCAGTTCCTAGCAACCTGGCTTTTCTTCCTCGAAGAGACTGGAGTTATCCGTCCCCAGGCCACTGTGTGCTCAGTCTGATGCACTTGAGATACCCTGTGTCCCTTTGTGCAACACTGCCTGGTTAGCTTCCTGCTGGCTTCCACCCCATTGGATGGTAGCTTTCTGCTGACTCTGCACTGTTTTCCACATACAAACCATATACAAGATGCTGCACTTCTTAATAAACTTGCTTGGCCTAAGACAAAGCTTGGACATGACCTCCTGGTCCCACCAAACTCTGCTATTTTCTTTATTTTCCGATCCCCTGGTCCTTCCTCTCAGGAACCTGTCACTGAAGAACGACCTGCTGGTCCTGGTCCATGGTGTATCTCTGAAGGGTCTAGAATCCAAATATATAAAGATTTATCCCAACTCTGAGTTCCAGAACAGGCTCCAAAGCTACACAAAGAAACCCTGTCTCGGAAAAAACAAAAAAAGAACAACAACAACAACAAAAAGTTATCACAATAATAAAAAGATAATTCAAAATTGGGCAAAGGATTTGAAAGGTAGTTTTCCAAAGAATATAAACAAATGGCCCATGAGCACATGTAAAGCACACGTCTCTTAACTGAATGAAAAGAAAAGAAAGAAGGCAGAAAAGGACATGGCTGCTCCTAGGTGTGGTGGAGGAGACAGTTTATCATAGACAACAGGGAGAGCATAGTCAGAGCCAAGGGCATCTGAGAGAGTCCAGCGTGGACATGACCAGACTGAACTGGGCCATGTGGGGAGTGGGGGAATGGGAGAGAGAGGAACCAGGAGAGGAACCAGCAGCCATGAGGCCCAAAAGAGAGTAGACCAGGTAAATAAAATGGTTAGATTATATAGGGAAGGACAGCTAGGGAGAGGGAAGCCCAGCCCATGGGCTGGAGAAATTTAGGGTAGGGGATGGGGTATCAACTGAGGGATGCAGGGAGAACCTGGCAGCCTGGATCCACTTTGATATGTTAAGTAGGCATCTCAGCCATTCGCTCCAGGTTTGAGACCTAACATTAACCCTCAGGGAAATCAAAAGAGAAAGCACAGTGAGCGATTGCTTCATACCGGCTGGGGTAGCATAGCATGGTGAGGGTGGGGAAGCTGGAGCCCTCACACACAGCTGAGGGCAATGTAAAATGCTTCAGCCGCTTGGGAAAACAATTCCTACAAGAACAAACGGAAGTTACCGCCTAACCCTGCAATTCCACTCCCAGGCATACACCGAAGGGAGTGAAGACATGTGTTCTCACAAAGAAATATGTAGAGAAATATTCATAGCCTCGTGGTTCGTAATAATGAGTAAGTGGGAAAATATGACCGTCAACCAATGCATAGATAAACAAATGTGGTATGCCCATATGATCATATATATTATTCAGCCGTGGAAAGGCTGACACATGGCTACAACATTTATGAAGCTTGGAACTCTTGAGCAAAAGAAGCCAGGCAGAAACAGTTGTAGTGCATGACTCCATTTATGTGAAAATAAACGTCCTAATTAGGTTTCTCTCGCTGTGATAAAGACCATGGCCAAAAGCAACTTAGGGAGGAAAGGGTTATTTGGCTTACATACCCAGAGCCACAGCTCCTTGAGGGAAGCCAAGGCAAGAACTTGAGACAGGAGCCTGGAGGCAGGAGCTGAAGCTGAGGCCATGGAGGGGTGCTGTTTTACTGGCTTGCTCCTCATGGCTTGCTCAACCTGCTTTTTTAACACAACTCAGGACCACCAGCCCAAGGGTGCCACCACCCACAAGTGGACTGGGCCCTCCCACGTTGATTATTAATTGAGAAAAAGCACTACAGACTTGTCTACAGGCAATCGGATGGAGGCGCTTTCTCAACAGGGGTTCCCCTTCCCAGATGACACTACTCTGCATCCAGTTGACAAAGAAAAAACTAGCCAGAACAGTAGGAAAACAGGAAAATCCAGAGATGTAAACTAGGTTAGTGTTAAGAGAAAACAAGAAGCTCACTGGCAAGTGAGCACAGGGTTACCTTTGGAGAGTGGGGAAAATATCCTAAAGTCGGCTGTGGTGGTAGATGGACAGTCCTCTGAGCATAGCAAAAGGGGGGGGGGGGGCAAATACTTTCAATGGGTGTGTGTAGGGCAGGAGAATCACATCTCAGTACAGTTGAAACTTGCATCTCTGAGAAAAAGCTGTGCAGATGCACATTTCAAATGATAAGACAATTCACATCAAGTATACAAGCCCGGAAACATCAGAAACATTGGTGTCATCGTGGCTCTCTGAAGGACACCCCCAAAGGGAACCTTTGACATCTTGTCATTTGCTAGAAGAATTCTTTTTTTAAAAAAATGTATACATATATAATTTATTTTTACTTTATGTGCATTGATTGGTGTTTTGCCTGCATGCATGTCTATGTGAGGATGTCAGAAGCCCTGGAACTGGAGTTACAGCCGTGAGCTGCCATGTGAGTGCTGGGAATTGAATCTGGGTGCTCTGGAAGAGCAGCCAGTGCTCTTAGCCACTGAGCCATCTCTCCAAACCCCACCTCCACCCCCCACCCCCCCCAACCCCCCCACCCCCGCTAAAAGGATTCTGAAGGAAACAAAGGTTTCCTGGTGATTATGGTGGTGGTAATGTGATGGTGGCATGATGGATGGGGATGATGGCGATATGTCAGTGATGGAGATGGTGATGGTGATAGAGATGTGGTACGGTAATGTCAGGGATATGATGATGGTGATTACGATACTGCTGATATGATGAAGATGGGCGTGATGATGGTGATCTGATAACAATTATGATGATATAATAGTGATGACAGTGGTGATCATGATGATGATGATAATGAGGATAATGACTGTAGTGCTGAAGGTGAAACACGTGGGCTTTCACCTGCTAGGTAAGCTCTACCACCGAGCTACATTCCCAGCACCCTCCCTTGGATGAGCAAATTCGGGACTACACAGGGGCTGAAAACCACTGCCGGGAGTGGGTTTCTGGTGTAACTGACCCAGAACCTGTTTAGACTCTCGACTCTTTCCCTGCAGGCTTTTTGCAGGTATCCACACCTTCCACACTGTCCTTCCAGCGTGGTTGGAGACTAAATACCTCTTAGCTTTGGCATCCTGGTCAGGCCACTCGGGCAGAGTACCAGCATGGGACAGGGCAGCTGCAATTTCTGGGAGAGTAACAGAAGATGAGGCCAGATTCTGAGAAGGCAGCATAAGCCGGGGTGAGATGTGACGATGTGGCCTGGGGTCTGCGGATACTTGTTGATCACGTACACACTTGGAGGTGTCGAGAACTAGCACCCCCTTGCCCACTTTTACCCACCTCATAACCAGAATGATTTCTTTTTTTTTTTTTTTTTTTTTTTTTTTTTTTTTTTTTTTTTGCCCCCAGAGGTGCCTGTGAGTCACTCCACCCATGGAAACCTCCCTATTCTAACCTCAGGCAAGTCAGAGTGGGCAACAGCCTCTCATCCCCTCCTAGCTCTCACCAGTCCTAGCTTGCTCAAACCTGGGGCAGGGCTGGGATGGAGGTATGGACAGGAAGTGGGTACCAGCTGTGAACATCTCTCCCCACTACCCAGGGAGGAGGGGACAGTCACATGTATTGAGAAAGAGGGCCGATCGAGCCTGATTCTAAATACTGCACCTCATCTTCATGTGCCCTCTCCTGGGACCTTGTCATTATCCACCATTTCGGGGGAGGAGCTGAGACAGGAGGAGACCAAAGCACCCTGCCTAGCCAATCCTGGAGCCCAGGCCACCCTCCACAACCGCCAGCTCCTCACATCTTATACACTCAGAGCAGAAGCAGGGAGTAGTCCGTGGGCCAGCTGGGCCACACGGGAGTCCCACACCCCAACACCTTGGCTTGGCAGATGAGGCCCTGGCCTTCACAGCTGACTTCCTGCAGGCTGTCACAGGCCGGATGAGGAGGTGACAACAGGGTGGGTGCTGGTGGGGACCTCTGACCACACTCTGGGGGCAGGGCAGGAAGCAGTAGTTGATGTGACGGTGACTAGGGTGGGCCTGCCTGGGGATCGCAGCACCATTTCAAAAGCCTCCGTCATCAGGAGCGCAGGTGTCTCCCGCCCTGCAGCATCTCTGTGGGACTTCAGGTAGGGGAGAGGAAGGGCGGGAAGCAGAGAGGTTGGGATACCCTGGCAAAAAGAGTTGAGAGACAGAGCCGGAAGTGCTGGGGCCATAAAACAGTAGCCCTGGGTCTCTGACAGCGTTCAGGCCCATCACTAATTCCTTCATTGGTCTGGTGCCCACTCTGGGGCACGTGTGTAAAGGAAGACTGCCCACAGTCTCAAGGGCTGTTTCAAGTCCTGGCAGTTAGAGTCTTTAAAAGATAGAAATGGGCCGAGTGTGGGGTACACCTATGATACACCATTGGGAACACAGTGAGAGACTGTCATAGAAGATATAGGGAAGGGGAGGGAAGGGAAGGGGAGGGGAGGGGAGGGGAGGGGTGGAGAGGGGAGGGGAGGGAAGGGAAGGGAAGGGAAGGGAAGGGAAGGGAAGGGAAGGGAAGGGAAGGGAAGGGAAGGGAAGGGAAGGAGAAGCTAAAACCTGTAAATAGACTACCTGAGAACAGGAAGAGTTCCAGAAGGAGACTGTTGTCTGTGGGTCAGCACCAGGAGCGTTCTGGTCACCTAAGGAGCGTGGCCAGAAAGCTTGACAGGATTCTCCTTTGCCTGCTTATCTCCCGGGCCCACGTGTCGCCTGAATTCTGCCTCCAAGTCACCGCTTTGGGTAGAGCATGAAAGCCTGCCGCTAGGTGGGAGGGACCCTTCTGCTCCTTGCTCCCTTGCCTAAGACCCTGCTGCGTATGGCAGACAGCAGAGGGAAAAGATCTCTGAGGGCCCCAGAAGGAGACAGAGCAATGGTTCTCAATCGGTGGGTCGCAACCATTCGGAAAAAGACACGTATTTCCCATAGTCTTAGGAACTAAGACACTGCTCAGTAGCAAAATTACAGCTATGAAGGAGCAATGAAACTTAATTTATGATTAGAGGTTCCTAAGATCGTTGGAAATACGTTTTCCTATGGTCGCAGCCCACAGGTTGAGAACCATGGAGGTGGAAAGGAGCTAGACGGGATTCAAAAATAGGCCCCTCAGCCGCCTCAAAGCAAGGGAGAACCTTCATCGGCAGCAAAGCAGGTGCCGGTCTCTGCCATTAGGTCCAAGTCTGAAGAACTTGGTGAAGAATATCAAGACAGGAGACCTGGGTAGCCGAAGGGGCTGGCAAGGGCACCCTCACAAATCTGTCACACTAGAGCCAAGGGCACAAGACACGGGGCAGCCATCATTCATTGTAGAGTTGGGGCTGGCACCCTTCCAGGAGGCTCAGAGCAGCCACACGGGAAGGGCCGGGAAAGGAAGGGCGCTCACTGCCTCTCCATACCTGTAAGGGAGAGACAGAAGGGAGCACCGGAACTAGAGACAGGGAGAGAAAGAATTAGCTAGGAGCCATGCCTGGGGCCACAGGCTTAGTTAGGATCCTGGTTCCTCTGGAGGATCACACGTTCAAGGCTAGCCTGGGCTACAGAGTGACTTCAAAGCCATCCTGAGCAACTTAATGATACCTTGTCTCAAAATAAATAAATAAAAAGAGGTAGAGTGGCAGGGCCCTTGTCTACTATGCGTAAGGCTCTGGGGTCCATCCCTGGAATAGGAGAGGGGAATCAGGTAGAAAAAGGCACCCTATTCTGGGTAGAAAATGACACTTCTCCAAAGCCTTACCTATTATAAATGCTCTGTCCCTTCTGTATGGTCAGAGCCATCTCCCCACACCCCATCAAGTATTGTCCAGGATCAAAGACATCCGTCTTGATTCCACTAGGTCTGAGATAGTGAAATCTCAGCACAGGGCTCTTCCTGGCTGTGTGACTCTGGGCTATATGTTTAACCTTTCTGGGTCTCTTTGCACAGTGGACCAAGCCTGTGAGAGCCAGTCCGGCTCTGGCATGCCATAACTAAAGAGAATTTCAGTCTCTCTCCTTGAGGATCCCTCGTCATCGTCGTGAGTGAGGTCAGCATCTTTCATCCCTGTTTCCACAGCTTGCCAGAGCTCACGGCAGCCATCCCCGCAGCGCCATGGCCAGGCACTTGTTCCTCCTGGGCCTTTTCCTGATGTTTCCACCACCCGTCCCTGCTCCCTGCTACACTGCCACTCGGTCAGAATGCAAACAGAAGCACAAATTTGTGCCAGGTGCGTGGCTGGCTGGGGAAGGCGTGGATGTGACCACCCTCCGCCGCTCCGGCTCCTTCCCGGTGAGCACACTGAGTTTCCTGAGGCCTGACCGCACCTGCACCCTCTGTAAAAATGCCCTGAAGGGAGATGCTATACAACGCCTGCCCCTGGCAATCGCTCACTGGCGGCCTCATAGCTCGGGCTGCCAGCGTAGAGTGGCCACAGCCAAGGTCAGCTCCACGGAGGGCGTGACCCGGGATGCAGCTTCTAACATTAATAACGACTGGCGCGTGGGGCTGGATGTGAACCCCAAGCCCGAGGCAAACATGCGCGTGTCCATGGCTGGCTCCCACTCCAAGGTAGCCAACTTTGCAGCCGAGAAGGCCCATCAGGACCAGTACAACTTTAATACTGACACAGTGGAGTGTCGCCTGTACAGGTAAGAGCTGGGGCCGTGGAGAGAGGAACCAGAACAGCAGTGGGACACTCCAAGGGGTCTCTGGAATAGGAGTATGGAGTCTACAGACGGCTTCACAGGAGGGCACCAAATCCTGATTGGTCCGGATCAGAGGTTCCCAACCTTCCTAATGCTGTGACCCTTTAATACAGTTCCTCATATTGCGGTGGCACACACCCCCTCCCCCAGCCAATTTCATGGCTACTTCATAACCGTAATTTTGCTGTTGTAATGTCAATATCTGATATGCGACCCCACTGTGGGGTCGCCACTCACAGGTTGAGAACCGCTGCTCCAGATTTATTTCTGTTGCTGTGATAATAATGTCCTGACCAAAAAGCAGCTAAGGGGAGAGGACTTGTTTTAGCCACACTTCCAGTCCATTATTGCATGATGTCAAGGCAACAGGAGCTTGACACAGCGGCTGATCACATCATACCCACAGTCAAGAGTAGGGAGAGAAATGAATGCCTTCAGGCTTAGGACTCAGCTTAGTACCCAGCACTCTCTATTTGTATACAGTCCAGGGTCCAAAACAGGAAATGGTGTTGCCCACTTTCAAGCTGGGTCTTCCTACATCAATGGAGGCAATCAAGACAATCCCCCCCACAGGCATGACCACAAGCCAACCTGATCTAGATAATCCCTCATGAGACTCTGGTGATCTTAGATTGTGTCAAGCTGACAAAACTACCCATGGTCCTTAGATTAGAGGCCCTGTCTGTCTATCTGTCTGTCTGCCTGTCTGTCTATCTATATCTATTTATCCATCCATCCATCCATCCTAGGCCTCCTCTATTTATGAGCACCCACATCTGGAGAAAAAGGGGATGGAAACAAGACTGTTCCTGAGCCCTAGCTGGGTGACATTTAGGTACAGGCAGGGAGCACCTAAGCCCTCTCTCCCAGGCATTGCCAACCTCCCACGAGGCCCTTCATGAGTGTCGACAGAGACACGAGACCTGGCTGTGTCCTCCCTCCTCACTGCATGGATACACGGTGGTGACTCCACATCATCTGCACTTGTTTCTCAGGCTTTTAAAAACTAGTTCTACTTCATTTATTTATGTATGTATGTATTTAGTGTATCTGTGTGTCACAGTAAGGATGCAGAGTTCAGGGAACAACCTGTGAGAGTCACTTCTCTGTTTCTTTTTCTTTTTCTTTTCTTTTCTTTCTTTTTTTTTTTTTGGGGGGGTGGCTTTTTCGAGACAGTGTTTCTCTGCGTCATTTTGGTCTCTGATCTCGCTCTGTAGACCAGGCTGGTCTCGAACTCACTCTGTCTCCCGAGTGCTTGGATTAAAGGCGTGTGCCACCACCTCCTGCCTCATTTCTCTGTTTCTACTGTGTGAGTTCTGGGGATCAAACTCAGGTTGGTAGGCTTAGCAGCAAGCTTTACCCACTGAGACACATTAGCCCTTACCCCACATGCACACGCTTTACATTTTTAGATATTAAACATTAATTTTCAATAACAATGAGTTTCACTATGTGTTTGTATTTCGATCATATTCTTTCTTATTCCGGCTCCTGTTAATCCCTTCTTTTTCCCACCTGTCCCCGTCTGGTCCCATTCTACTTTCACGTCTGTATGCATGTATGGGGGAGGGGTCTGGAAGGTTGAATTGAATCAGGGAAATACCGCCCACTAGGCTCACCTACTGCTCTGCTCTCCCCACAGTTTTCGCCTGGTACAAAAACCCCCACTGCACCCCGATTTCAGAAAGGCACTCAGGGACCTTCCCCCCAACTTTAACACCTCCACAAAGGATGCTTACCACAGGCTCATCTCCTCCTATGGCACCCACTTTATCACGGCTATGAACCTAGGTGGCCGCATCTCATCCCTCACGGCCCTGCGCACCTGCCAGCTGACCCTGGATGGGCTCACGGGGGATGAGGTAGCCGACTGCCTGCAGGTGGAGGCCCAGGTCAGCATCGGCGCCCTTGCCAGCGCCTCAAACGAATTCAAAGCCTGTGAGGAGAAGAAGAAACAGCACAAGATGTCCACCTCCTTCCACCAGACCTACCGAGAGCGTCACGTCGAGGTGGTTGGCGGCCACCTTGATTCTACCAATGACCTGCTCTTCGGGAACCAGGCTACACCAGAGCAGTTCTCAACCTGGATAACCTCACTGACCAGCAGCCCTGGTCTGGTGGACTACAGCCTGGAGTCCCTGCACGTGCTGGTGGAAGACCTGGACCCGAGGCGGGAAGCGCTGAGACAGGCTATCAGCCATTATGTGATAAACAGAGCTCGTTGGAAGGACTGTAGCCGGCCCTGCAGGCCAGGCCAGCATAAGAGTACTCGTGACTCCTGCCAATGCATGTGCCATGATTCCAAGGTCACCAGCCAGGACTGTTGTCCACGACAGAGGGGCTTGGCCCAGCTGATGGTGACCAATATCCGTGCAAAGGGTCTGTGGGGAGATTACATCACAGCTTCTGATGCCTACGTGAAGGTCTTCTTTGGTGGCCAGGAGTTTAGGACCAGTACAGTGTGGAACAATAATGACCCTAAGTGGCCTGACAAGATGGACTTTGGGAATGTGCTCGTGGCCACGAGCGGACCCTTGAGGGTGCAGGTCTGGGATGCTGACAATGGCTGGGATGATGACCTTCTTGGTACTTGTGACCGGTCTCCCAAGTCTGGTTTCCATGAGACGAGCTGTAACCTGAACCACGGCAGTGTGACATTCTCCTACCATGTCAAGTGTTTGCCCCACCTGACTGGAGGCACCTGCCTAGAGTATGCCCCCCTGGGACTTCTAGGAGTTCCTCCAGGAAACCGCAGCGGGGCTGTGTGGTAAAAAAAAAAAAAAGTGCCCTAAAAGCTGGGCGTGGTGGCGCACGCCTTTAATCCCAGTGCTTGGGAGGCATAGACAGGTGGATCTCTGTGAGTTTGAGGCCAGCCTGGGCTACATAGGGAGACCCTGTCTCAAAAAAACAAACAGCAAAATACCACACCCTGAAAGCACTCCAGTGCTCAACCGAGTTCTCCCAGGGGAATCCACAATGGCTTAGTATGCAGCAGAGGCTGAGACCGAACATCTCACTCAAGTGGCTAAGTTTACATAACAGAGCTTCCCTGACCTCCCTGTCCACGCTGCCTCCGCCCTCCAGCGTCGCCACGCCTGACAGCTGCCGCTGCACAGCACAAGCCTTAGCCAGGAGTCCAGCAGAAAGCCAGGAGGCGGTGTCCACCCAGCTTTGAGGCCCTCCCTCCTTGGCCTAGCAAGGTCATCTGTTAGAGCCGACTCCGTGCCCGATTCCCGTGTGCCTTCTGTTCCTCACTCTGCTCCTGACAAGTCAAGGCCTGTGTCACCAAGCACATAGCTTGGCACAGGACCAGTAAATATGATGCGATGGTAAGCATGCTGGTGGCGTGGTGGCAGAGAACAAAGGAAGTCCCAGGGGCAGACGTCTATGTCCAACCACCCAGTTTTATGAAATGGACAATCCATTAATGTAAACAAGCTGGTTTTTTTTTTTTCCTACTTTTGCCGCTAATGTGGAGCTCCCAAATACCTTACCCTCCGTCAAGAAACAGCAGCATAAACTCAGCAATAAATGATGATGGGCATTCAGTTTCTGGCTGAAAGACAATGTGGGATGGTGGGGACTGCGGTGAACCGGCGGCGGGGGTAGCTTTAAGTGGCTGCGGCTCTGCTTAGAGAATGCACAGGACCACAGGGTCTTCTCACTCTTTTACATTTATCATGAGTGCATGCGGATGGGTGTATGAGTGAGTGTGTATGAGTGTGTGTGTGTGTGTGTGTGTGTGTGTGTGTGTGCGTGTGGGTGTGGGTGTGGGGGGTGTGGGTGTGTGTGTACGTGCTTGCATGTATGTGTGCCATAGCACAAGTATGGAAGTCTGAGGACAACACACAGGAGTCAGTTCTCTTCCTCCATCATGTGGGTTCCGGTTCATCACACTCAGGGAATCTTAACTCGAGTCATCAGATTTGACAACAAGCACCTTAACCCACTGAGCCATCTCTCCAGCCCCTTCTTACCTCTCCTCCTCTCTTCAAGATTTTTTAATTTTATGTATCTGAGTGTTAGTGTGCACATCTGTATGTGTGTCTGGTATCTGAGGAGGTCAGAAGAGGCATCAGGTCCGCTGGAACTGGAGCTGCAGGTAGTTGTGAGCCCGCATGTGGGTGCTGGGAACCAAATCTGAGTCTTCTGGAAGAGCAGCCAGTGCTCCTAACCACTGAGCCATCTCTCCAGCCCCCTCTCCTAACTTTTTAAAGTAACCAGGAGCCCCAACATGGCAGACACAATATATAAGACAAAGCATGTGTGTGTGTGTGTGTGTGTGTGTGTGTGTGTGTGTGTGTGTGTGTGTGTGTGTGCAGGTTGTCACCAGCCCAGGAGTACCCATCGGAAACCTCAGTTTCCAAGAGAATCCATCTGCGTAGGTCTATAAGTTCTCTCCTACTTCCCAACTTCGGGGAAGCAGTGGTCCTAACAGGGTAGTACGGGAGTCTCCCAGGTTCAGCCTGCTCATCCAGCACATCAGGATCTGATATCAAGCGAGACCCTCTTTGTTTCATGTGCCTGGGACACAGGCTATGGAGTGTAGGCAAGCTTTGTGGCAGCATCGGAGCCAAGGCAGGACTTGGTGATGCGTGGCTGTTTGTGGTCAGAGGGGCTTGCAGGAACCACACAGACTCTGAGTGGCTTTGAAACCCCCATCAAAAGAAACTTCGAGGTGTGTGGGAGACCCAGAGACTCAAACCTCAGTCTCTGGCATGGCAGTGACCCTAAATCCCCAGCAAACAGGAGGATCAGAAGGGTCTAGAAGCCTGTGGAAACCACTGTTCTGACATGTTTCCAGTCTCAGCCACACACAAACAAGAGCACAGGAAATCTTGTTTGACAGATTGACACACGACACTACCTGTGGCCCTGGGTGAAAATAAAGGTGGTTAGAGCCAAGCCCCATTGAGAAATCTGATCGGCAGGACGGGGGTGGGGCAGGACTCACTCAGCAGGTCCTTTTCCCTGCCTCAGTTTCTCTCAAAGGATCATCTGTGTTTTTCTCCTTTCCCAGGACTGCTTGAAGGGGGTCACCAGCCTTTGTAGGATAAGAGAAGGGATCCCAAGAGAGAAGTCATTAGCTCTGAAAGGTCATCTGCTAGCCCCCCTGCTTTCACATATACAGAAATTGAGGCTGAGCGGTGGTGGCGCACGCCTTTGATCCCAGCACTCAGGAGGCAGCGCCAGGTGGATCTCTGTGAGTTCGAGGCCAGCCTGGGCTACCAAGTGAGATCCAGAACAGGCACCAAAACTACACAGAGAAAACCCTGTCTCAAAAAACCGAAAAAGAAAAAAAGAGAAATTGTGGTCAGAGGGAAAGGAGAGCCGTTGTTTAACAGAGGTTTGTGAGGATTTTGTTTCCTCTTTCTTTTGTTGTCCAACAAGGAATTTAAGAGTGGTCAAAGAAGTTAATGGTATCAATAAGACAGCCAAGTCTCCGGGTCCTGGCACTCCAGCCTGGACATGCTGTGGAGAGGCCAAGGGTACAGGAGAGAGTTTATTTGTATTTTTTAAAGATTTATTATTTTTATAGTATGTGTATAAATATTTTGCTTTCAGATATGTATTAAGGCCAGAAGAGGATGCCAGATCCCCTAGAACTGGAGTCAAGGACAGTTGTGCGCCACCACGTGGGTGCTGGGAACTGAACCTGGGTCCTCTGCGATAGTGAGTGCTCTTAACCACTGAGCCATCTCTCTAGCCCACTATTCATATTTTGAGATAGGGTCTCCTGTAGTCCAGTCTGGCCTCACATTTGATATATAGCCAAGGGTGACCTTGAACTCTGATCCCCCTGCCTCCAGGTACAGGCAGGCACCACCACACCCAGTTCTATCCTGCCATCAGTGGTGACATGCTGGGCCGAACATGCTTCCTCCCCTTTGCCCATCTATTTCCCCTCTCCTGCTGGTGTTCTCTGGAGTCACCTCCCACAGGCACTGCCTGCCCTGTGATTGGACCTGCCTCTGGGGAGACCAGCTATGGTGCTCATTGGCCATGTCACTGCTATATGTAAAACCCTTCTTTCAGGCTGGGAGAGATATGCCTATTGGTAAAGGGCTCACCTGGAGAGGATGAGGCCCTGAGCTCAGATCCCAGAAACCAGACAAAAATGCTGACCTTGTAATTAAGCCCAGAGCCGGCGAGGCAGAGACAGGACAATCCCTGAGTCTCACTGGCTGGCCGTTTCAGCCTCATTGGTGAACTTCAGGCCAATAAGAAACTGTGTTTCAGGGAAGTGGACCTTGTTTCTGAGGATGACCTCAGGCCTCTATACATTCATACACGTACACACAGAGAGATGTCCTCTACATATGCCCACACGCACAGATGGTCTCTACACATGAACACACACAGCCACATATGAACACATGCATACATACACACGCAAGCACACATGCATGCATACATGCACACACACATGCACACATAACACATCTACACATGGACACATGCATGCATATACACAATACATATACATACACACATATTTGCAGCTACACATACAGACACGTATGCATACATACACATATATGCACACATACACACGCACTCATACACACACAAGCACACATGCATGCACGCACAGAGAGACACACACACACCACACACACTCATACACAGACACAAGCACACACACATGCACCCATACATGCACATACCCACTCATGCACACACATGAATACGCACAAACACACACATTCTATTTTTATTTTATATGTCTGAGTGTCTTGCCTACATGTAAGTCTGTGCACCACAAGCATGCCTGATGCCCACAGAGGCCAGAAAAGAGGGTTAGATCCTTTGGAACTGGAGTTACAGACAGTTAGGAACCACAAACCGAGGTGCACCTGACCCAGAGGGGGGATGTCGCCTCCAGTTTGTTCTCAGTCCCCTTCAGTCCCCAAGCTGCCTGGTAAGTTTGTTCAGGGACTGACTCCCACTCACAGCTGTCCATACCTTCTGGGGTCAGGACAGTCCCGACACCAAGTAGGTGCCAGTGATGGACAATGTCAGATCAGCTGGAGACCAAGGTCATGTGTGGTGAGAGTCTCATGCAAGGTTAGTATTTGGGCTGCTTGCACAGAGGCAAGCCTCAGCCACAGGAAGGAGCCTGGGAAACAGTCAAGGAGTGACTTGTACAAATAAAGAGACCTCCACCATCCCCTCAGAGGCTAGCTACCAGACCCAGCCTGTGGTCTGACACCTAGCCCTATCAACTCTCTTAAACACACTGAAACCACATAAGACTGCTCCTCCAACCCCAGATGTCCCCAGCTGTGATACACAGGGGCTGAAACAAAGGTTTCTGCACAGCTTAGGGGCTCTAAGGGTCTGTGGAGTCATCTCACTCTGGCAGTCCACACATCACCACATCAGCCTGCATGGTGAGGATCATGAGACATCCCCATCCTGGGCCTGGACGACACCGACTTCTTCTGCACCTTGCTTCCCAGAGGCTAGTCCTCGATTCCAGCTAGCCCAGACCGGAACAGCTGCTGTTGTTCTGCAGGCTGTAACCGGGCTTTGTTGTTCACTGTGGGGACTCAGTGGCACATCTGGACTCACTGTTCATCCCTCTAACATCTGGTTCTTGGTTTTGTCTTAAAAGAACAGTGACATCAGCTTTTTGATGGTGCCTTGGGCTTCTCTCTGGGAACCCCAGCCTCCCTGTGACCATGAAATAAGGCTGACCCCAAGGAGGACAGCCTCATCTCCCTGTCCTCATTGCTCTCAGGACTCAGTCCCACTGGGCTCCAGGAAGTTTCCTCAGTGTCCTGCACAGGGCAGAAGGCAGTAATTGAGCAAGCATGTACATCGTCACCGCCCATGCCTATCCCTCCCCAGGGTGGGTTCTGGGACACCAAATGAATTCATTTTGGAAAATGTTTCTCTAAGTCAGAGAATTGGGAAAAGGGCCCTCACTCCCTTTCTTGCCCCCTTCCTTCCCCTTCCCTTCCAGGTAGCCTCTCCTGAGGACTGCAGAGCTTTGGGCACAGGGTAGGTGTTAATGTCTCTGACCTTCTCAACAGCCTAGTGAGGTAAACACCTGTCTCCCCATCACAGAAATGGGGTCACCTATAAAGCCACAACTTTCCCCCTCACTTTTACAGTTCATTTACAGGTTTTTTTTTTTTTTTTTTGTGTGTGTGTGTGTGTGTGTGTGTGTGTGTGTGTGTGTTTTGTTTTTTGTTTATGTTTTGTTTTTTGTTTATGTTTTGTTTGGGTTTTTGGTTTGGTTTTTTTGTTTGTTTGTTTTTTTGCAAGACAGGGTTTCTCTGTGTAGTTTTGGTTCCTGTCCTGGATCTCGCTCTGTAGACCAGGCACCTTGAACTCACAGAGATCTGCCTGCCTCTGCCTCCTGAGTGCTGGGATTAAAGGTGAGCACCACCACCACCTGGCTTTTCACTTAACAATTTTTATGCACAGCATCCCTGGAGTTCTCCTTCATATACTCAGTAAACTCCTGGTGCCATCACTGGTTTTAACAGTCCCATCAAAAGATGTGCTCTTGTTTGGGCGGTGGTGGCGCACGCCTTTAATCCCAGCACTCGGGAGGCAGAGCCAGGCAGATCTCTGTGAGTTCGAGGCCAGCCTGGTCTACAGAGTGAGATCCAGGGCAGGCACCAAAACTACACAGAGAAACCCTGTCTCGGGGGGTAGGGGGGGTGGGGGGTGGGGAAGACATGCTCTCCAAGAGCAATGTGCTCATACCATCCTGCCATCCGCACTTCCTAAAACATGATGAAGCACATATTATTTCTGGTCAGTGTACCATCCAGTAGCACCCAATGAGTTCACAATATTGCACAACCATCACTATCAAGCAGACCCCCAATCTTTTCATACTCCTCAAAAACAGTGCTATGCCCATGATGCTAAAATTCCTTCGGGGTTGAGAGCGGGGAGCGGGACGCAAGCCACATCTACCCCCTCACCTAAGGTACCAATGACAAACTATGACACAATTCCACCAACATCTACTCTGGAGAACTGAGTTTACTGAGCTTCCTCACAGAGCATAGATGAGGGGTTACTTACAGGGTGTGGGTTCTCTCCCCACCTAACAGGCCTCACCCAACAAAGACAAGGACTTCTCTGTAGCTGCATAGATGAAGCCCACCTCTTCTGGTCTTCCCTCCAAAGTCCACATGTGATTAAGGCAGAGCTGCATACAGTTGGGCCTGGACCTGGGCCTGGGCAGGGCAGTAGGGACCTGAAGGTGGTAGGGAGCTCAGATGAGGGTCTCATGACCCTCCCCACACATCCATGAGTTATGAACAGTCAACAAGGTCAACTGGGATAATCAGTTTTCAAGGGGGCACTGCTGAACTCCCCAAGACTGTGGTTGCTTGACTCAGAGGACAGTCACTCACAAGAGCCCACGAAACAACAGTAACCCCAGGTCTAGAAACTTCTATCCTCTCCTCTGTCCTCCGCCGTTTGCTCTGCGCTGGGTACTTGGTGCGCTTGAGGAATTCTGCAATCTTGTGTTCTGAGCCTGGCTTCTGTCCCTGTCCAGCTGGGTTGGATCAAAATACCATTCCGTTTGTGGCTGAGTAATGACGCTATGAACGTTGGTGTTCAAGTGTCGAAGCTCCCCACCTTTAGATGCATGCCTCGGAGCAGGATTGCTGCTCCTGTGGGAGTTCCGTCTGAGCTTTTGAAAAACCACTAGACAGTTTCCCTCAGCTGCAACCCCACCTGTCAGGTGGAGACCCAAGTGCATGGGGGAGTCCCCACAGGTGCATGGGGACTCCAGCTCCTCCCCCACCTTTCCCTTATAGCCTCCCCACAACAGTAGGTCCGGTCTGCACAGAGGATTCTATCCGGTAGGCCACCTCCTCTGCCTCTGATCCCCCAGCTCTGGTGAGGACCCCTCCAGCAGCTCGCTCTAGCCCACACAGACTGGCCAGAGGTCAATAGTCAGGCCCTCCCTTCCATCCCAGAACTCTCCAGGCTCAGGGTGACTGCTAAGAGGGTCCTCCTCACAGTGACAGTGGGAGGCAGCCCCTGGGTGGCCCTGGGACAGGTGTCCAGCCCGGGGTTCCCTTCCTCCACCTCGAGCACAGCAAACTGGACACAGCAGAGAGGCCTGGGTTGGGATGTAACTGGCAGTGTAAACACACATCTGTTTATAATTTTAAAAACACAACAAAAACAATCTCTGTGGAACCAATTGAAAGGGTCAGCTGGTTGGTAGGGAATTACTTCTCTACTAAAAATGCATACAATAGTAAATGCCAGCCCAACGATAGGAGTTCAGGAAACCTTCTAGCAGCAGATGATTTATGATTATATGAATTATTTTAAACGCTGAAAATATAGAAGGTGTCTCACAGGTTTATAAGACTGGCATAACCCTACAATGGGCTAAAAGCCATGACAAGGGGAAACACTTAAAGCACAGATATAAATTTTCCAAATAGAATAAAACATATTAAAAGACCAAGTAATGGGGCTGGAGAGATGGCTCAGCAGTTAAGAGCACTGGCTAATCTTCCAGAGGACACAGATTCAATTCCCAGCACCCACATGGCAGCTCACAACTGTCTGTAACTCCCAGATCTGACACCCTCACACAGACACACATGCAGGTAAAACACCAATGGACATAAAATTAAAAAAATGAAAAATATAAAATTAAAAAGACCAAGTAACATTTATCTAGGAACATAACAACGACCCACACTGAAAACTCTGTCCATGTATATTACAGTATCATCACATTAAAAGAAACCAGGTATGATGGCTCACACCTGTCATCCCAGCAATTGGAAAATAGAGGCAGGAGGTTCAGGAGTTCAAGGCCAGCCTCAACTCCATAGCAAGTTCAAGACCAGCCTGAGAAACATGAGACCTTGTCTCAAAAGAAAGAGAGGGAAAGGTAGAGGGAGGAAGGAAGAAGGAAAAAATATGAACTTGAAAAACTAACCTGCAGGGAGGCCATGCTGGTGTACACCTTCATCTCAGTACTGAGGAAGCTGAGGTAGGAAGAATGAGGTCAAGGACAGCCTGGGCTACTACCATCTGGGCTATGCAGAAAGACTGTCTCAAAACATGAAATAAAATGGAAAGCTAAGGGTCCAGTATGGGAGCCCACAGAGGTTTCCTAGTGAGACCTTACTCAGGGCCCGAGAATCTGAGCTGGCTTTACTCAGCAGGGCTGCATAAGGGGATGATTTGACCACGGGCATGGTTACCAGGTGTTTGGAAGGGTCTACACGTGGCTGTACGGTGTGATTTGATCTAGCAAGGGGGAGGTCTTTTTCCTCTCCCCTTGGCATTGTTATAAAAAGCCTTTTGAATAAACCTTTGAGGCCGTTGAGTATTGATCCAGGCCCTCCCGAAGCTATCCTGTGTTTCTGTCTTTCTTCTCGTCAACTAGGTCTCTCTTTCTATCTGATGTTTTCTTATCCCCCTCTCCTCCTAAGAATCCTTCAAAAAGGTGGGAGCAGGACCTCCACCGTCTGGAGACTTAGCTCAGTGATGGAGTTCTTGCTTGCCTAGATGTATGATGCCCTATGTTCAAAACCCAGACCATCAGGACAGAAAAAGATGAATCAAGAAAAAACTGGCCTGGCTACCTCCCTATCTATCTGCCTGCCAAACATCTACCTATCCAGGAAATGCGTGGCATTACAATATCCAGCCTACCACTTTAACAAAAGCATTGGAAGATGGGCAACTCCCTAAGAGTCAATCAAAATAGCAGATAAATAAACACATGAGAGAATGTTTCAGCCTTGACAGTACTCAGGAAAGTTACATTAAGATAAAATAGCCGGGCGGTGGTGGCACACTCGGGAGGCAGAGGCAGGCGGATCTCTGTGAGTTCGAGGCCAGCCTGGGCCATAGAGCGAGTTCCAGGAAAGGTGCAAAGCTACACAGAGAAACCCTGTCTCAAAGAAACAAAAAAAGAAAAAAAAAGAAAAGAAAAAAATATAAAATAAAAGCCCTTAGTTTTGGGGTTTTGTTGTTGTTGTTGTTTTCCTTATCAGACTAACAAAAATAAAAGACTATGACCTCAGTACCCATCTGGGAAAGGGGAAACAGTGCTTCCTAGGCGGCTGGTATTGGGTGGTGCCCAGAGACTCCTCCACCTCACTCAGAGCAAGCATGACGTCACTTCCAGGTAGAAGGGTGGTTAGGCCAGCCCGGATGAATTCATTGTGGTGATGTGGGAGGAGGCAAGAATCTACTGACAGGCAATGCACAGGACACTTCAAAGGCCAGTGCCTTCGGTGTGGCTCCAGATGAAAGCACTGTGGGCGTGGAGGGGACCACGTGAGAATGCACAGGGCTTCAACCAGCATCAGGTCAGAAGCTCAAGAGCCTCATGGAGGCTTTTCTGAGTCAGGTGTCCCCCTCGGTCCCCACCCTGAGTCACCCTAGCTTACCGCAGGGCTTAAGGTCTCTTTTTTTCTTCTTTGGGGCAGAGTCTCACTAGGTTCCCCAGAACTCTTGATCTTCCTGTCTCTACTTCCAGAGTTCTGGGATTACCGGCACGTGAAATTTTATTTGGTGCTGGGAATTCCCACACACTAGGCAAGCACTGTAACCACTGAGCCACATATCCCCAGTCCCTAGCAAGAACTTTCTTTTCTTTTCTTTTCTTTTTCTTTTTTCTTTTTCTTTTCTTTTTTTTTTGACAGGGTTTCTCTGTGTGGTTTTGGTACCTGTCCTGGATCTCGCTCTGTAGACAGGCTGGCCTCGAACTCACAGAGATCCGCCTAGTTCTGCCTCCCAAGTGCTGGGATCAAAGGTGTGCACCACCACCACTTGGCGCAAGAACATTTTTAAGAGGTGTAAACAGACAGTGGTAGCCAAGGCAGGGAACAGCACTGACTGCTGTGTGAGGTTGGTCACAGGCCACTGCTGAAGGGGGACAACTTGAAGGTGGGTATGGGAACCCCTCAAAGTGGACATCCCCTTAGCTGATAAATGGCCAGAGACTGGCACTGCCATCTTCAAACTCAGCATTTGGCAACCTAGTTGTCAACCCAGACTGCTAGTCCCTCCAGTGTCCCCCTCCACAGGTTGACAGCAATTCCCTGCCCTTGGGTGTAGCACGAATCTTAAAGGTCTTATTAATAAAAATCAAACCTGGAGCCAGATATTGAGGTGAATGCTGGAAGATCAGAGAAGCAGAACAAGCCACAGCTTCCTCACCTCAACAGTTCCTCAGCTGATCCTGTTTCCTCAGACTGGAAACCTCTGAGTCCTTATCCAAATGGATCTCAGCCGAACTGCTTCTCGAAAGCCTGAATGCTTAACCAGCCAAAAGCTTCTAGTTTCTGGTCTTCACGCCTTATATACCTTTCTGCTTTCTGCCATCACTCCCTGGGATTAAAGGCTCACTTTCTGGGATTAAAGGCGTGAGTCACCATGCTTGGCTGTATCCTTGAACACACAGAGATCCAGGTAGATCTCTGCCTCTGGAATGCTAGGATTAAAGGCGTGTGCTACCACTGCCTATACTCTATGTTTAATATTGTGGCTGTTCTTTTCTCTGACGCCAGATAAGTTTATTAGCATGCACAATATTTCAGGGAACACAATACCACCACATTTGGGCAGTCCTCATTTGAGATTTCAGAAAGGAGGGGATCCCACTAGCTCTAGCTAGCAACAAGCTTACTGACTACAACTGTGACGTACAACGTTGGACACCCACCAAGGTGTCACTTTTACTGAGCAGAGCCAGAGAAGGGCCACCCTCAAGAGCAAGAGCACAGAGGACACTCGGAGATGCGGAAACAGAAGGATGTCACTACGGTCCTCAGAGCTGCACCACAGAGTGACTGAGTGTGCAACAAGATCAGGGAAGGGCCCCAGGCCGAGATGCTCTTCTGACACCTCCATGAAGAGAGGAAAGGAGGAGGCACATGCTGCAGCAGAACCCTGAGCATTGCTCACCTTGTGTGATGGGAGGCCCAGCCAGGTTTTAACACAGAGGAACTGGGGTAGTCTGGCTGTGTGTCCTCTGAGCACCCAGTGGCTGGCCAGAGCAGCCCATGGTCAAAGGTGCTGGGTAGGGGCTGATGTGAGCATGAACAAGGCATAGGGTGGGCTGAATGGAGGATGCTGAAGCTAGTCATCGGCTCATAGTCATGGGCTCAGCACAGCAGGTTGTCCTCGGACTTGAACAGCACCCTGGCAGGACAGAGGAAGGAAGCTTCCAGGCTCCCTGGATGGACTTCCATGTAAACCACACTCCTCCCATTGCCCCCAGGCCCTGCTGCTCAGCTCCCAGAGTCCCCCTACTGGCCATGCTTTTGATAATCTTCTGTGTGTAAGCATGGAGATACAATTCAACAGGTTCTAATTATTATCTCCACAAAATCGCCTTTAAAGATCGTCTGGGAGGCATTGTTTATAAGGTTGTTGGAAGGGCTTTTGTTTGTTTGGTTTCTGGTGTATCTGGACAATTAAATCTGGGTTCTCATGGGGTAGGCAAGGTCACAACATTTATAGGTTTTAACATTAAAGAATAACTCCATGTAAGATATTTCTCTCCCTACGCTTATGCCCCATAAGGATATGCATTTAAAGACATTAAACAATCGGGTGATACATGCCTGTCATCCTAGCACTTGGCAGGGGAAGGCAAGCGAACCTGTTGAAGGCTAGCCTGGGCTAAAAAGCAAAACAAATTGGAAGACGATTGTTTGGCTTGAACTGTTTCGGGGGGCACCCAGGCAGGGGGATCGGGATCTGTCCCTGGTGCGTGGGCAGGCTTCTGGGAATCCGGTGCTTGTGGTGTGATGTCTGGCATAGCCTTGGTGCAGTGGAAAGGGGCTTGGACCTACCTAGGCTCAGTGTGCTGGGCTCTGCTGACTCCCCACGGGAGACCTCGATTTGGGATATGTGGGAATGTGGGGTGGAGGTGGGAGGATCTGTGGGTGGCATGTGAAGTGAGTAGAAAATTTCTTATAAAAATAAAGAAAAATGAAAAAAAAAACCCTCAGCAAATCAACTGATGATGCCCCACCCCAATACCCTAGTATAAAGAAATGGATGCTGAGAAGTTACTAAGTAGCTACGCAACAGAATATTACAGTCACCAAGGCAGCAAAGAATGCTTTTGCTCACATGTAAATGAAGTTACCATAAAGCTTTCTGGAGTCAATGAGATGGTTCAGTGGGTAAGGGGGCTTGCTGCCAAGCCTGATGATCTGAGTTCAATCCTAGGCCCCGCCTTATGGAAGGAGAGAACTAATTTCTAAAAGTTGACTACCACATGCTGTGGCATTTGGGCACCCACATACATACCCATGCCCCACACCAACATACACACACAAAGATAAAGAAGTTTTTAAAAATCATCTTCTAAAAACTATATTGAGTCGGGCGGCAGTGCCACACACCTTTCATCCCAGCACTCGGGAGGCAGAGGCAGGCGGATCTCTGTGAGTTCAAGGCCAGCCTGGTCTACAGAGTGAGATCCAGGACAGGCACTAAAGCTACACAGAGAAACCCTGTCTCAAAAAACAAATAAATAAATAAATAAATAAACAAACAAATAAATAAATAACCTATATTAAAGCCTGGCCTAGTCCCACACATGCCTGTAACCCCAGCACTGAAGGGAGGGAGGGGCAGAGATAAGAGGGCCAGGGGGCCTTGCTAGCTGCCGAGCCTAACTGAAGAAATCAAGCTCCAGGTTCCGCACGAGACCCTATTTCAGAAGAACAGAGTGGTGGGTACTAAAGTGCCCCTCCAGCCCCCTCTGGCTTCTGTGCATGTACAGGTTCACACACACAGGTCCACACACATACCTCCACACATGCACAAACATCTCCTCCACATCTTAGTTAGGGTTTCTAGTGCTGTGATAAAACACCATGATCAAAAGCAATCCGAGGAGGAAAGGGTTCATTATTAATCTTACAACTTGGAGTTCATCATCCAGAGAGGTCAGAACAGGAACTCAAGGCAGGAACCGGGAGGCAGGAGCTGAGGCAGAGGCTGTGGAGAAGTGCTGCTCACTGGCTTACTCTCCATGGCTTGCTCAGTCTGCTTTCTCATAGAACCCAGGACCACCAGCCCAGGGGTGGGACCACCCACAAGGATCTGAGTCTTCCACATTAATCATCTGTCAAGAAAATGTACCACAGGCTTGCCCTCAGGCCCGTCTAGGGGGGAATTTCTTTACTTGAGGGTCCCTCTTTCCAAATGACTTTAGCTTGTGTCAAGGGATCACAAACCTGTCAGCACAGCATCTACACGCACATACACGAAGAATTTTAGGACTAGCCTTATGCTAAAGCAGAGCTGGAGATTTTATTACAGATTGAAGGAAAGGCACCCAAGGAGAGGACAAGCGCATCCTGAGAGGGCGTGGCTTCTCTGAGACAGACTCAGCAAGTGAGAAATACTCAAGTGGACAGTCTCCAAGAGAGAGGGTCACAACTCAGTCTCAACGTTAGCCATACGGACCAACGTTTTGATGGCTCAGGTTGTACCTTAAAAGGTTGCTAAGCCCCCTCCCCCCCTTTTCTCTGACTTTTAAGATATGTATGTCTGTGTGCATGTGTGCGAGTATGTATGAGCTAACGGGCAAGTAGATAGAATGTTGGTCCATATCATTGGCCTCTAGGGAGCCGTAAACTAAAACCACCTGATTGTAAGTGTCCATCATAAGGGGCTGCTGACTGTTGACATTCCCTCATAGAGGCGGGGGTGGTGGTGGTAACTGGACCTTCACCCAAAGTTCCAGCTACCCCTGGCAACCATTTTTAGTGTACTTGGGGCTGGGGAGGTGCTGGAGTATACAGGCCCAGGAAGGTGAACGCAAGTGGGGCTCCATCTAAGTGGCTGTAGGGAAGCCAACATCCACGCTGCCGTGAGACTTTCCAGTGCAGCTGCTTTGGGGTCACTCTAGATCCCCTAGGCCACCCCTCACCTGTGCTCTGTAAGTAATCAGATACTGTTTGCATCTCCCCAGGAGAGGAATTCCCACAACACAGGGAAACCTAGCCGCTGTCCTGTCAGGATGGCGACTGTCACAGAGACGGAAGATAACCTGGTATGGAGGGTGTGGAGAAAGGGATACATTGGTGAGAACGGAAACTTAACCCAGCCTCGTGGAATCCGGGATAGGGGCTGCCTCAGAAAGCCCAAATCTAGTGTTTCTCTGTATGGATCCGTTATTTTTCTCGTTGTGGTGACAAAACCCGACATGAAGCAACTTAAAGAGGGTTGTTTCGGCTCAGGGTGTAAGAAAGGATGTGACAACCGGAGCAGGCGCTGCTCACTCTGAGTCAGGAGCCAGGAAGCAGGGCCAGGCTACCAAAACGGCAAGGGCTGCTCCCAGTGGGGCAGTTCCTCCAGTGGGGCATTTCCTCCAGTGGGGCACTTCCCCCAGCGGGGCACTTCCCCCAGCGGGGCACTTCCCCCAGCGGGACACTTCCTCCAACGGGGCACTTCCCAGTGGTGCACTTCCTCCAGTGGGGCACTTCCTCCAGTGGTGCACTTCCTCCAGCGGGGCACTTCCCCCAGCGGGACACTTCCTCCAACGGGGCACTTCCCAGTGGTGCACTTCCTCCAGCGGGGCACTTCCCCCAGCGGGGCACTTCCCCCAGTGGGGCACTTCCTCCAGTGGGGCACTTCCTCCAGTGATGCACTTCCTCCAGCGGGGCACTTCCTCCAGCGGGACACTTCCTCCAGCGGGGCACTTCCTCCAGCGGGACACTTCCTCCAGCGGGGCACTTCCTCCAGCGGGACACTTCCTCCAGCGGGGCACTTCCTCCAGCAGGACACTTCCTCCAGCGGGGCACTTCCTCCAACGGGGCACTTCCCAGTGGGGCACTTCCCAGCAGTGCACTTCCTCCCGTGGTGCACTTCCCCCAGCGGGGCACTTCCCCCAGTGGGGCACTTCCCCCAGCGGGGCACTTCCTCCAGCGGGACACTTCCTCCAGCGGGGCACTTCCTCCAGCGGGACACTTCCTCCAGCGGGGCACTTCCTCCAACGGGGCACTTCCTCCAGCGGGACACTTCCTCCAGCGGGACACTTCCTCCAGCGGGGCACTTCCTCCAGCGGGACACTTCCTCCAGCGGGGAACTTCCTCCAGCGGGACACTTCCTCCAGCGGGGCACTTCCTCCAGCAGGACACTTCCTCCAGCGGGGCACTTCCTCCAACGGGGCACTTCCCAGTGGGGCACTTCCCAGCAGTGCACTTCCTCCCGTGGTGCACTTCCTCCAGCGGGGCACTTCCCAGTGGGGCACTTCCCAGCAGTGCACTTCCTCCCGTGGTGCACTTCCTCCAGCGGGGCACTTCCTCCAGCGGGGCACTTCCTCCAGCGGGGCACTTCCTCCAGCGGGGCACTTCCTCCAGCGGGGCACTTCCTCCAGTGGTGCACTTCCTCCAGTGGTGCACTTCCCAGCAGTGCACTTCCTCCAGTGATGCACTTCCTCCAGTGGTGCACTTCCTCCCGTGGTGCACTTCCTCCCGTGGTGCACTTCCTCCCGTGGTGCACTTCCTCCAGTGAGACGCCACCTCCCAGAAGTTCTGCAAGCTTCAGACACAGCGCCACCTGCTGGAGACAAAGTGTTCAACCCCGTGGCCTCTGCGGGATATTGGAAATTTAAACCAATCAATGAAGAGGACATGGGCACAGTGCTCGAAGGTGCTGGGCAGGGCCCCTGGGCGTCTGCAGAGGAAGTGGGGACTGAGGCCTGTCCTCCTCAATAGGCCCTAACCCCACCTTGAGCGCTTCTCTTTCTTAAAATCTGCAATCAGATGTGTGTGTAGAGATGCTGTGCTGGGCATAAGCTGGAGTCATCTGGGAAGAGGGAACCTTAGGTGAGGAAACGCCTCCACTAGAGGGGCCTGAGGGCAGGTCTGTGGTGCACTCTCTTGATCGGTGGTTGGTGGCGCTGTTTGTTCAAGCAGGGATCAGCAGGGCCATTGTGGACAGCCAGTACAAGACGGTAAAGTGTGACTGATGATATGGAGGAAGGAAGTGACTGACATCTGCAACACCCACGGCCTCTAAACACCAGGAGTGCCAGTAACGAGGACTTCCCATTCACCCTGCAGCCACCCTTAGTCCAGAGGAACAGGGAACCCACTTGTCCTCAGGACGCCCATAATGTCTGCCTCACACTAAAGATCAATCAGCAACACAGTGAACGTTTATACTGTTTTTAATGCTCAAAAGCTCTGTACAAAAAACAAAAACAAAAAAACCATAAAGGATTCCTCACAACATCCCTGTGAGGTAGGTAGGCAAGTATTATTCTCCCATTTTGCAGATGGGGAAACTGAGGGAGAGAGGTAAAGTGATCCGCCAGTGGTCCCAGCATATCTCCAAGTCAGTGCCAACCATGAGAGTGTGAAGGGCCCCTCTCTGGTCTCTGACTCCTTGGCTACTTATCTGAAAATAACTGATATGCACAAAGCAGACACCAGCAAACCTGAGAAGCCGTGAACAGACATACAGCAGCTTGCAAAAGAAGTTGGCTAAGAGGGTCACTACTTCCCCAGGCAGGAAACAACTTTTGGCCTCTTCAAATATTACAGCAAACAGCTGACAGGTCTTTCCACCTTCCTGCTGAAGGACAGGAGCCTCAGAGACTCATCCCTGTCCCCACAGAGTCAGACAGGTAACCAAGCTCCCAGATGTGCAACCCCTGGATGGAGCAAACTACAGACAGACCCAGCCAAGACTCGCCAAACACAGCCCTCTATGCTCGCCTTCCTACTGAGTGAACAAAACTGGTCAGAACTCAGCAGCGTCCCAAGGAAGCAGCTCAGGGGTCCCGGCAAGGGCGGACCTGGAATCTGAGGCCCGACAAGCCACCATGGCCCTGTCTGTCTTACCCTCCACTTCCTCCCAAGGGTCACCCTTGACCCTGCCAACAGGCTTCCGACACACAGCTCCCTCCTCTTCACGGCCTCACTGGCCTCCACCCGCCCTTTCCCCACACTGGGAGGGTCTCCCTGATATTTCCAACGCCCCGGGAACTTCCACCTCTGCCAGTCTAGAGAAGGAAGCCGGGGTGGGGAGGGGAGTGGGGGGAGAGCTCGCCTCACAGTCTTCCAGGCTGGCGACACTCATGAGCCAGGAGGAGCTGGGCAGAGCTGCCTTTAACGTGGACCTGCCCAGCTCGCCATCCCCTTCGCCTACCTCAGGCAGCTGCTTAGGTTGAAAGTGTGAGGAAGCAAGATGAAGCCAGCCAGAGGAAGGAAGTTTAAAAAAAAACAAGCCGGGCGGTGGTGGCGCAAGCCTTTAATCCCAGCACTCGGGAGGCAGAGCCAGGCGGATCTCTGTGAGTTCGAGGCCAGCCCGGGCTACCAAGTGAGTTCCAGGAAAGGCGCAAAGCTACACAGAGAACCCTGTCTCGAAAAACCAAAAAAAAAAAAAAAACCAAAAACAAAAACGAACATGGCCAGCCTGCTGCCCACCTAGGCAGTCTGATGAAGAGTAAGAAGTCTGAAGACAGTAAGAAGAGGACAGTGGTGGTGACTGGCTGTGTGGGGAGCGGACTCCCTGGAGGCTGTTCGCTAGCTGGTCTGTGAGGTACACATGCTGGGCCTTGCCAGAGGCCATTACATACCCCAAGGGTTTACAGACAATGGCTGTGCCATCTACACAGCCTACAAAAACCTCTTTCCAAAGGCTCTTGGCCCCTCAATCTCTCCAGGAAGCCGGCCAGTGTTCATCTGGAGCAAATGAGAGCCTCAGGCCCCCAGCCTGCCTGTCATGGAGCAAGAAGGAGGTCTACAGGAAGTCCCCGACGTCACAGGGCTCCGGGTCTCGGCTCTGCTCCTGCCAGCGGTGGCGGAGCCTTGACAGGGGCTGGTCTTCCACGCTTTCCAGCTCAGGGAAGCCCAGTTGGTTGAGGATCTCGTAGATGCCAGCTTTGGTTGCCACCTGGAGAGGGCAGAGATGGGGCAGAACTTCAGGGGAGTGAGACATCATCCGGCCAGCTTTCCTCATACCACCCTCCCCTGGCTGAGCTCTGAGGCACATGGGGGAAGTCTGGGGCCCAGAGCGGCCCTCGGCCAGCTCAGCGGCTACCACAAGTTTGCATGTCCATCTATCCATAACCACTCTGTTAGAGAGTCACTGACAGTCTTTTCTCCTGGGACTGCATGGAGCAGGCTGTGCAAGCACATGGGGCCCTGGACATGCCTGGGAGACCTCGGCAGCACTGGCCTGGCCACTCCAGCAAACCACATCTGGGCAGGGAGGCTGCAGAAGTGTGGATGCCAGAGCAGACGGCAGCCCTTCCCTTTGTCTGGGAGTTCAGCCAGCTTGGCTTTCTCTGCTCTGGACACTCAACACAGAGCTGGTGGCCCAGGAGCCTGGCCCTTGGCCCCAGGCTCCAACCATCCCCTACACCTTCTTGGGGACAACTCCACCTGGAGTAAAGAGATGCTGCTGTCCCTCTCGCTGTCCCCAGGGACCCTTGCCCCAGACAGCCTTTGTCTGTCCAGGAGAGGGGCTGAAGTCGCCTGAGTTAGAGTCACACTCCTGACTAAACCAGCATCTCTCCCTCAATATCCGTTCACATCCAGCCTGAGAGGGAGGTGGGGAGCAGAGCAAGGTGCCCCAGCCCTTGGTTTCCCTGTCCAAGAAGAACTCGAGAAGAAAGTGTCCCTGTCCCTGGCTGAAGATGTAGCTGCTAGCAGAGTGCTTGCCTGGTAAGCATGAAACCCCTGGGTTTGAGCCCCAGCAATATATAGGCCAACGTGGCATGGTGGTAAACCCCTGTCATCCCAGGAAGGTGGAGGCAGGAAGATCAAAAGTTCAAGGTCGGGCCGGGCGGTGGTGGCGCACGCCTTTAATCCCAGCACTCGGGAGGCAGAGCCAGGTGGATCTCTGTGAGTTCGAGGCCAGCCTGGGCTACCAAGTGAGTTCCAGGAGAGGCGCAAAGTTACACAGAGAAACCCTGTCTCGAAAAACCCAAAAAAAAAAAAAAAAAAAAAGTTCAAGGTCATCCTCAGCTACATAGTGTGTTTGAGGCCAGCCTGGGCTACATGAGACCCTCCCACCTATATTCCACCCCAGGGCTCAAAGAAGAAGCCAAGTCTGGGCCTGCTCGCCAAGATGGTCTCAACACGGCCCTCGTCAGGTCTTCTCACTCAATACTCACCCTTAAGTACAAAGATTCATTTCCCATGCTTTCCCACATTGACACCCGAGACCAGCCCCAAGGTGATCTCCTGCAGCCCGCATCCCCACATCCCTGTCTGTTCCCTGAACACGTCTCCAGCCAGTCCTGAGGCCCTGCACCTGTCCTGTACCCACTCTGAGTTCCTGGTTCCTGCTCTCCACCCACTCACATCCTGGTAGCTCACTGTGGACTTGAATCCAGACTAGAATGACTGACGGACGGTGAGTTTGACAGGGCCGGCTCCCTGGCTGAGGAGTAATTACAGGCTGCTTTTCTCTCTCTCTCCTGACCAGCAGGTGCCAGGAGGGACTGGAGGTCCAAGCAAAGAGGGGTCATGGGGCCATAGGAAGAGAGGCGCCAATGACCAGTTCCCATGACAACCATAAAGAAGTCCATGTAGGGGTGGTTGTCTGCGCTTTACCCCTGAAGCACCGCCCCTAGCAGGCAGCCGGTAACTGCTAGGTACCTGCCCCCACCACAGGGCGTGGCCAAGGGGGGACCCCTTAAGACCTGGAATGCATACATGCTTGCTCTCTTGGCTACCTTGTGGTCTTGGGTGCTGGATGCTGGTGCTGCAGATTAAGGCAGAGTTCTCCAGAGAACCGCGTTGGATGGTGCCCCACACCTCCTGGACCCTGCGACTAACTCCCTTATACATATTCTGGATTAACCCAGGATGAATCCCTTTGGACGATCAGACAGACTCCGTGGAACTGCCATTTTATCTGCCGCTTTATCCTTGAACCTCTGCAAGGCCCCTCTTACCTAAAGCACACCTGGATCTTGCCAGGTCAGGCAGAGGCACAACTCGTATGTCACCGAGTCCCTACCACCTTCCCCGATGACGCCAACACCATGGCCACTATTCCAGTACCGAAGACAGCCGACTTACAAGACTGGCCACTTTGCCCAAGGTCATGGGCAGAAGGAGACGGGTTCAGGACAAACAACCTTGCTCGTGGCCTTCATAGGGCACAGATGGGGGTCGAACAGAAGAGTGGACCCAAGTGCCCAGGCGTCCAGGCAGTGCGGGCCATGAGCCACACAGAGCAAGCTCCTAGCGGGCAGGCTGCCCTTCTCACACCCATCTCTCCCTCCCCCATCCATTCACTGACTCAGCTGTCACACTTACTGGCTGTCTGCCTGGTGAGACCCTAGGCAAGGGACACAGCAGCTGGGGTGGGACTCTCCCCATTCCATGGGGGAGCCTGTCACCTGGGTCCTTCCAGGGCACACTCGGGGGCCAGGGGCAAAGATACAGCCTGCCGTAATACCCATCACCCCGGGGCAGGCGTATTATCAGTCTCGGCCTCCTCTCTCACCTCCCGCATCCAGGTGCCGAAGGGCCTCTGCCAGGAGCTGGCCTTCTCCAGGCGGAGGTAGGCATTGAAGAGGATCAGGTAGATGTAGCGCTCCAGGTACTGCAGGCTCCTCAGCTGTAACCGCCGAGCCTCCTGGGCCTCTTTGGTGGCCTTTGCCTGGAGGACAAGAGGATGGTGTCAGCACGGAGCTGTATAACAACACCTCCATGCCCACTCACTGCCTGAGCACCCAGCGGAGTGATTTCAGTGGCAAGGCCTGGGGTACTGCTGCCTGGCTAGGCCACAGAGGAGACCCATGGGGACCAGTTCCTAGGGCGGGGGGCGGGGGGCGGGGAGGCTCTCAAATCCATTTCCTATTGAGAAGAAAGGCCTCTATTTCCCTGAAGATCATGCTGCTCCAAAGTCAGGCTGTCTGCTGAAAAGCTGGGGACATCTGAGGTATAGAGGGTTTGGATCCAGGCCCTCCCGAGGCTATCCTGTGTTTCTGTCTCTCTCTCTCTCTCTCCCCTCTATATTTCTATCTAAATCTCTTATCCCTCACTCCTAAAGAGTACCCTGGGGAAAAAAGGAGGGGGCGGGCCCCCCACAGTGGGGTTCACAGCCTCACTGCTCTTAAGAACCACAGGGAACCTTAACATGCAAGCGTCTGGGTTCAGCCCAGATCAGCCAGTGAGGGTCTCAGAGGGGTGGGGTGTGGGCACCACGGGATTCAACATGGAAGTCATTGAAGGCCTGGTAGCGCCAGTAGCCTGTCGGAGGAAGACACTGTGGGAGATGCATTCTCAAGGTTCTCCTCCGCAGGGAAACAGGCCAGGGACACTCACAAGATCTGGGACACACAGCCAGCCCCGCTCTGTAGGGTGGTCTGCCTCCATATCCCCGTCTCCTCCTCTGCCTACTATGGGTGTGCTGCCCACACAGCTATGGGAAGGAGTCCCAGAGGGGGAAGGCCACCCAGACCCGTAGTATCCGATCCTCACACCCTCGGGCCTCCACCCAGGCCCACCGGGGCTCTCTGATCTAGAAAAAAAAAAAAGTGTGGCATGGGATGTCTTTCTAGTGACAGCGCTATCTGTGGGCGGGCACAGCAAGCTCCGAGGGGCCAGGACGGGCTGCTCTCCCAGCAGCTGGGCCACAGATGGAAGCCCTGCCATGAACACACACACAGTGCCGGCCTACACACTCTGGGAAAACTCCAGGGTTGTCCCCACCCCAGACATGACATGGCCCGGCATCCTAAAACTCACAGCTGGAGAGGGGCCTACACAGGACCAACTGAGCTTTGAGAGCATGGGGAGGGGTGGTAACTGGCAAAGCTGGGGACCCTAGGGAGGGATGCCGGGGGGGGGGGGGGGGGGGGGAGTGGGGGGAGCGGTACCAGAAAGGGCTTGAGAACAAGAACAACAGTGTCCCGGATCTCTGAGAGACAGCGAGGCTCCCAGGATGGCGGCCATTCCACCCTTAGCCTGCACATCTCAGGGGACTGGTGAGAAGGCACGTGTGACCCACACTGCCCCGCCCCCCCAAGTACAGGTCTGAAGCCACAGAGGTGAGTGCCGCCTGCCCTGGCCCCTGGGAGGGTCCAGTGGCTGTGTCAGGAAAGGAGGGGGAAGGGCAGAAAGAGGAAAGAGACCATAGGGTGGGTGAGGAAGAAGATGCAGCAGGCACCAGGGGGGTAAGCTGGGGTCAGGAGGGAGGTGTGTCCCCAGGGTAAAGGAGACAGCTTGACGGTCGGTCGGGCTAGCAACGGCGGAAGACAGGGTGGTTAGTTTTGACTGCTGTGGACTCCGACACAATGTAGAATCCCCTGGAAAGAGAGACTCAGTGAGGAAGGGTCTAGATTAGGTTGGCCTGTGGGCATGGCCGTGGGGAAATTTCTTAATTGGGTTAGGTGGGGTGGGGAAACCCACTCTGAATGGCGGCGGCGGCACCGTATTCATTCATTGCATTCGCTAGGCCCTGCAATAGACGGGACAGGGAGAGAGCTAGCCGAGCACGGCCGTGTATTAATTCAATGCCCTCTGGTCTTGACTGCGGGTGTGATGATGGTACCAGCTGCTTCAGATTCCTACAGCCTCGGCTCCCCACAGTGGAGGGCTGCGTCCAGGAACCACGGACGCACCAACTAGAGCGAGCCTTTCTCCCTCCCGGGCCTCTGTCAGGGTATCTTATCACAGAAGCACGAAGGGAAGCCAAGACACGGGCTCAGAGCTTGGGGGAAGCCAGGACAAGAGGGTCGGTCCTACACACGAAGGGCCAGAGCAGCTGCCTGTAGAAGAATACACGGGGCAGGGGCGCGAGTTTCACACTATTTGAAGGATTAACATCGCATGCTCCGAAAAATCAATTTTGATTATAGGCAGCAGATGTTAGGGAAAAGAAATATATAAATAGAGGGAGTTTGCTTAAAGGTAAAGCACGTGGGCCAACGCAGTCAAACACAGACACCATGTTTGACTCACAGGATGGTGAGCTGGTCCACACTGCACGGGTCAGGTAGCCCCCATCCCTCAGTCGGCCTCTCCTCTCCCAGTCTCCTCTGGACCCTGGAGTGTTTTCAGGAGGACATGAGTCACCCACAGCGCTCCTTGGAAAAGCCATTTTAAATAACTGCTTCCAACCAAGGCTCAGGAGAAAGGCCCCGCTCTCACCTGGCCACAGCCACACCATACCAGCACTGACCCAAGACACCAGCAAGGATGACTGAGGTCTGAGGTACATCCGGCAAAGGGCAGAGGGAGTCTTTCTCCTTACCACCAAGGGTAGAATTATCTCTAAATTCGGACGCTGTGCGAGGATGATGCCTGGCACCCCCAGAGGTTCCCACGGACACATCCTGCCTCTGGCCACAGGGCTGTGATTTGAGACAATGGCCCATCTGCCTGTCACAGCCCGGTTTCCTTAAAAGCACTCCATGCTGGCACAGTTCCGGGAGAGGGCACCCGGCCACCTCCAGTGCGTAAAAATAGCCAAGCTGTTTTTAAATGGTCCAGCAGGCCAGGCTGTCATTAGCTGCCATGAAGCTGGACAAAGGCTTCCTGGACCCTTGGGACTCAAAACCTAAAATAAAAGGGGCCCAGGAGAGATGCCAGGGCTGCGCGGACCACAGGCTTCACCTCTGGCCTGTCTAGCGGGAATATAGGGTCTGGCCGGCTCTGTCAGTATGCCTGTCTGAGCTCTCTGCTGGGCCACCAAGAGTAAACGTGAGGCTGGCCTCTGTGCCTTCATCCACACTCTACTTCTTCTGCCCGAATCGCCCCTTCCTCTCCACCTACCTGTCTTAGCCACAGTCAGCTTGTCCCCCCAGGCTCGGGACCAGCCCCTCTCCACAGCCTGCTCTGAGCACTCCAGGACCCACAATCACCCCATCCTCGGCCTCCTTTGCTCTCAGTCCGAACCATTTCACTAAGGCGGGGTTTCTAATTGCTTCATGGAGGTGGGACCTGCCTCCCCAAACAATGATGATAAATGATGACGTCCAGGGTGGGTGGGGGTTGTCACCAGCTTTCTGCCTCTCTGGCCCTCACTCCTACCCCAAAAGGTCTGCATTAGTGCTTGGGATGCAGCAAGTCCTTGGCTGGCCAGTGAGCGCCCTCCCCTGTCGTCCCCTCCCGAGGCAGTTTCCAGTAGCTTTGAGAATCTAGATTCTAGAAAGATGCTGGGACACCCTCTCCCCCAATACACACACTTACATACATATGCCTTTGATCAGGGGCCTGCACAACACTCCAATGGATATCTGTCAGGTACCCCAACTCATCACCCATGTCCTCCTGAGAATGCTCACGCACCAAACCATTACACCCATAAGTTTGCCATTTTAATGGCGACTGCCTCCTTCCGGCAATGGCCATCCGGCTACACATTCAATTCTCCCTTTCTTGATTTGCATCTCAACCAGGGAATCCCACTGGCTCCCCTTCAACGCTCTTCCAGAGGCTCCCAGCCACCCTATCCCAGGGACAGTCCCTGCCTGGCCTACCTCCCTGCCCCAGGGCCCTTCCATCATTGGAGAAGAACGGCTTGTCCTGGAAGACCATCCCAGCCGACTAAGCAGCAGAGGAACAGCAGACAGACAGGTGTCCCATGTATGCAAATGTTTATTCCACCTGCCATCTACCTACCACCCACTCATTAGACACACTGCAGAGGCCTGCTGTGTGTGGCAGGGGCCTGGGAGCTGGGCTGTGGAAGTGAGCCTAGGCAATGAACGAAGGACTCCCCAGACAGTGAGAGCTACAAGCAGAGAGGCAGGTCTCAGTGAGATGATGCCTGGGCCAGGGGATGCCGGAGTTGACCCTGGGACCCCCGCTAAGTCCAGTGGTACACAGAGAGCATGCCAGGCACAGCACGAAAGTTCCTTGTAAGGCCGAAAGGTTTCCAGCCCCGCAGCCAGCAAACACGGGAAGGCAGGGGAGTGAGGATCAGTTGCCAACAGGGGCCCTCTTTACACAACGGAAACACACTCGTGAACACTCACACTCACAGACACGCGCACACAAACTCTGTTCGGCAGCTGCACCAATTCCACTGGCTCTATTCTGAGCTGGCCGTGAAGAGCCCAAGGAAGCAGCCCTTCCTCCTGTCACATCTTCTATGACAGTCTATGACATTCCGAGGCTGCTCTAATTACAGGGCTGGGCCCTGGAGACTCATTACCGACTGGAATGAGGTCTCTGGGGACAGTGTGGCCCGAGTGTTAGAGAGGCTGAGACCCACCAGGGCTCAGCGCCTGAACCGCCTCACTTCCTGTTTTTCTTAGGAAATGACTTTAGTCTTTGGGGCACTGAGTGGAACTCTCTGCCTCACGGCAGCTCCGGTTGGCTAGGCCTATTCCGCATCAACGAGACAGACAGCGCACACAGAAGCAGCCACGGCTTCCTCCATAACCCTTCCTCCTTTGGATGCCATGAAATTGTCCCCTGGGTCCTGATTGCCACCATGGAGGGAAAGGAGGATAGGACAAAGTAGCAGAGACTTCCAGCCAGGTACAAATCTTCCTCAGGTCTCAGTTTCTTCCTCAGTAAAATGGGTCTAATAAAACCTGCCCTGACTTCCTTTCCTCTCTGAGGGCTGGAATGGACGAGCTCTAAGTTCTCAGAAAACTCAGTCAAAGCAGTGTGGTCTCTGTAAAGTATCCTGTGGAGAGCAAAGGGCAGCTGCAGCCACCCCTGCCTCAGCTTTTTCTCAAACTCTTTCCGGATGGAAGACGGAAGGTACAGTAGGCCACTTCAAACACAGAACAGTAAGAACGACTGCTTCACTGGAGGTGGCGGCGCACGCCTTTAGTCCCAGCACTCGGGAGGCAGAGGCAGGCGGATCTCTGTGAGTTCGAGGCCAGCCTGGTCTACAGAGTGAGTTCCAGGACAGTCAGAGCTACACAGAGAAACCCTGACTCGGAAAAAAATAAAATAACTGTCGCCAGTCGAGGCCAAGGAAAATGCCTGCTGGCGTTAATGCTTCTAGCCTGGCTTCCTCTAGAGCCTGGTTTCTGTCAGAAATATCTTTCCCTCTCCAAGTCCAAAAGGAAACAACTGACTCACAGGTAGGTCAACCTGTGGGCTGGTGGCCATGTTGGAATACTTCAGTAGGGCCTAGGCTTCTCATACTGGCCCCAGCCACCTCATCTCCACCCCAACTTCAAGAGATTTTCTTTCTTTCCTTTTCTTTTTCCATGTAAGGCAGGTTTGGGTTTTTTTTTTTTTGTGGGGTTTTTTTTTTTGTTTTTTTTTGTTTTTTTTGGTTTTTCAAGACAGGATTTCTCTGTGTAGCTTTGCGCCTTTCCTGGAACTCACTTGGTAGTCCAGGCTGGCCTCGAACTCACAGAGATCCACCTGCCTCTGCCTCCTGAGTGCTGGGATTAAAGGCATGCACCACCACCGCCTGGCAGGTTTGTTTTTTTTTAAATGCTTATTTGTGTGTGTGTGAATGTGTGACTGTGTACAGAGGTCAAAGGACAACTCGACATCTCCTTCCTCCATGTAGGTCCAGGGGATCAAACTCGGGCTATCAGACTTGATGGCAAGTGTCTTTACTCACTGAGCCATCTTGCGAGCCCTTGAGGTAGTTCTTAAAACTCCTTGAGCACTCTGGCCCTGCACACACACACACACACACACACACACACACACACACACACACACACATACACTCACAAACACACAAAAAAAACACTCACACAACACATACACACACACACACAAACACTCACACATACACTCACAAACACACACATACAAAAAAACACTCACACAACACATACACACACACACTCACAAACACACAAACACACACACAAAAAAACACACAACACATACACACACATACACACACACACACACACACACACACACACACACACACACACGGCACCAAAGCCTAGACACAGCCTCACAGTTGCCCTGGAACTGTGGAACTATGGCACTGCTGTGAGCTCTGCCTCCCAGGCCAGGCAACTGAGGCAGGTGGAGACAGAGAAAGGCAAGACTGTCCCAGGAAGCCTTGAGTGCTCCCTCTTGGCATATACCATACGACATCAGCCACAATGGTATGAAGGGCCCTCAGCCATCACCATGAACTGCCCGGGAGAGACAGGCATGTGTGTGCCTCGTTTCATCTCGCTAGAACACGGGCTGGCACAGCCTTCTCCTTGGTCTGACTCGGTGCCAGTAAAGCACAGGTAAGAAGTGGGCACGTGCCAGGTGAGCCTAGCCTCAGACACACGAACACAATCCCAAGAGTGCTCAAAACCTCCATAATCCCACCTGCGACGAAAGGCGAGGAGTGCGAGTGTACACAGACCAGAATGAGGGGGCTGGAGAGATGGCTCAGCGGTTAAGAGCACCACTGGCTGCTCTTCCAGAGGACCCGGGTTCAGTTCCCAGCACCCACAGGGCAGCTCACAATTGTCTGTAACTCCAGTTCCAGGGGATCCAGCATCCCTACACAGACATACATGCAGGAAAAACTCCAGTGCACATAAAATAAAAATAAATAGATTGCCGGGCGGTGGTGGCGCACGCCTTTAATCCCAGCACTCGGGAGGCAGAGCCAGGCGGATCTCTGTGAGTTCGAGGCCAGCCTGGGCTACCAAGTGAGTTCCAGGAAAGGCGCAAAGCTACACAGAGAGACCCTGTCTCGAAAAACCAAAAATAAATAAATAAATAAATAAATAAATAGATTATTTAAAACAAACAAACAAACAAACAAAAAAACATTTGGAAAAGCTGAAACTGGAATCACTGCAGCTCGGTAAACCACGGGAGGCCTTCTGCATCCCCAAACTGCTTGGGGCATGTCGTAACATGTCACGCCACCTCTAAGAAGTCAGCTGCCCACAGACTTCCTTGCTGTTCATGCTCACATCACACATCACACATGGAGGTCCACATGCAGGATGTTCCTTCCTGATCCATGAGAGAGCAGGGGCCTCCCTCCTCCCTGCTTCTCTGGGTCCCTGGCGTTACTTCACTGCCGAATACCAGCCATGTGTTCCTCATGGCTTCCGGCTAACGGGCAAGTTAACTGCTGAAGCAGGCAGAAGGACGGGAAAGATGGCTTCTGGAGGGCGAGGAGCAGACGCCACGCTGCCACATGCTGATGGGAGCGTTGTAATCTCACGGCTGTGTTCTGCTGGGAGTGGATAGAATGTCGACTGGGACATTCCCAGGCGGTGAGGCTGACGGATGGAGCCTGGGCCCATTTCCATCCAGAGCTGAGCAGCAGCATCCCCCACCCCCACCCCCACCACACATGGCCCATTGGCCCGCTCTGTGCAAAGCTTGCCAGGCTCCAGCAGAGACCAGCTGAGGACCTCCAGCTTGAAACCAGGGGGCAGGGGCTTAACTGAACCCCCGGATACTGAAGGTAAGACCCCACTGCCAGTTTCTAGGAGTCAGTCCATGGGATGAGTTGGAGAAGAAACTGCCCCCCATTCTAGAGCCTCAGCAAGCTTCCCCCACAGCCATCTAGAGACCCTGGGCTCAACTGCAACATAGGCTAGAGAGGGGTATGAGACTGGAGGGAAGACCTTTGCCTCCCATCCCTACTCTGCCACCAACTCACACAGGACCTTGTGTGGCCTGGCCTCCCATGACATGCATCGTGGCTTCATCTGTAAACACACACTGGAATCTAAGGGTATTTTGATGCTAGGAGAAATGTTATAGGACATTGTCCCTAAGATGCATCCTCCGGGCCCTCCTCTCTGCTCAGCACTTAGTAGGATCCGGTCTAGCCCGACGTGAATAGTCCTTGAGGACTTCCAAACACTGCTCCTTGAGAGGAGCATGGCACCAGCTCCTGGCTCATGGCAGGTGGGGACATGAGCAGTGAGAGGCAGAAAAATCCTCTCCCTCAACAAACTCAGCTCCTTCCAACATCTACTTCCTGGTCTTCCACCTGTCAGCCCGGATGATCTATCCTGGCTCCGTCACCTCTTTCATGGAACTGGCTCCCTGTGTGTCCACTGAGCAGAGCTGACCCCGCTGTCCCCTCTGATCATGGGTGTTCTCACAGTGCAGAGAAAGTGGGACTTTTCACACACAGCTCAGAGAGACTACACAGAAACCCTCCTTCCTCACGCATGTGTAGAACTGGCAGGAGCCCCTCTCGAGCGCGCGTAGATCTGGCCTTCTGTGCTAAGCATCTGGAACGGCTCAGGGGACAGCTCAGCCCACCGTAATCTCAGGCAGAACACAAGCCCAGGCCTTTCCGGGACGAGACCTGCAGAGGACCTTGGAGGAAGAACCGCCCCTCTTGTTAATGGAGGGAACTTCCAAGTCTCCAAAAGCTGCCGTCCTCAAACCTCGGGGCCATGAGAAATCAGGAATGCAGAACTTCCCAGCACTGACTTCCAAGTAGAGCTGACAGACTTTCTACTTCCTGGTCACTAACTAGCCCTTCTGTTACGAAATGCCAACAGTTCAGATGATAGTTGATGTTTAAATTTTGTTTCTTCCCTTAAGATTTATTTTTCCGTGTGTGTGTGTGTGTGTGTGTGTGTGTGTGTGTGTGTGTGTGTGTAAGACTATGCCATGTGTGTAGGTACCACAGAGGACAGACAGAAGGGGACATCAGATCCCCTGGCTCTCCTTACACCTTCTGAGGTCACAAAGGTCTCTGTGGACGGTTGTAGTGTGACAACAGAGTCAAAAACAGACAGGGTTTGATGTCTGCCTCCCACCCCCTTGACAGTCAAGGCCATTTTCAGATACATATGGAATTCAAAGCCAGCCCAGGATACGGGAAACTCTGTCTCAAAATGAAAGAGGTGCCATGGCTCATGTCTTTAATCCTAGCACTCAGGAGGCAAAGGCAGGTGGTTCTCTGTGAGTTCAAGGCCAAGCTGGTCTACATAGTGAGTTCCAGGACAGCCAGAGCTTCATAATGAAACCCTGTCAAAAAAAAAAAAAAAAAGAAAGAAAGAAAGGAAATACACACAAAAGTACAATATATCATTCCATTATTATGAGATGTGTTTGACACACTCATGTCTCTGTAAAAACAGACAAGTAAATCCAGAAAGACTCAACAGGAAACATGGAGCTGCCGGTGGCCGGGGTGTGAGGTTTCTTTCTGTGGCCCTGACCATGCTCTGACTTCCCTGTTGCCGTGGCAACCGTGGACCAGTCTACTCTAAACACATGCATGCATTAGGCAGTCTGTGAGCTACAGCTCCATAAGCTGGGCTACAACAGACGCGGCCCAGGCCCCAGGCCATCCCAGTTCCGAGCCATGAGTACTGTCTCAGAGCTGCGGAACATCCTGAAACTCTGGGATGGCCCCAGCAATCTGCATTTTTGGCAAGCCTGCAGGGGGATCTGAGGGGCTGAAGGAGGAGACCCCAGTTCACCAGAGGTGGCTCTCAGCCTTGGCTGTACCCTGGACTCACCCAGGCAAATTTTAAAAGCTACTCACACACTGGTCACAAAGCAAACCAAGCTGGACTCTAGGAGGGAGCCCAACCACCAGATGCTAAAATCTCCCCATGCACCTCTTGCACACAAGCAGAGTGAAAGCCCCACTGAGAGTCTCAGGGACCCCCGCTCCCCCACACACACACTCTATGGCACCTTTAAGAACGTGTCCTAGGGGCTGGGAAGATGGCTCAGACGGGAAGGTACTTGCACACAAGTGTGAAGTCCTGGGTTTGAATCCCCAGAACCCAAAGAAAGCCAGATATAATACTTCTTGCCTATAATTCCAGCATTCCTACAGTAAGATGAGCGGTGGGGACAGGAGAATCCTTGAAAGCTCAGGGCCACCTAGCAAACAAAAGACCCCACCTCAAGATAAGATAGAAGGAGCCAGAAAGGTGGCTTGGCCAGGAAAAGCATTTGCTGTATAAGTCTGATGACCCAAGTTCAATCCCCAGATCCCACATGAAGGTGAAAGGAGAGAATCTCTGACCCTCACATGTTCGCTGTGACACACCCCTTCCCATCGTACACTTACTAATAGTAAGTAAAATTACTTCCAAAATAAATAACAAGGCCTGGGCAAGATGTCTCAGCAGGTAAAGACACTTGTTGCCCAGCCAACAACTTGTATTTAATCCTCATGAAATTCACTGGTGGGAAAGAATAATTCTAAAAAGTCCTCCACACGTGCCATGGCATGTACACACACACACACACACACACACACACACACACACACACACAAACCACAGAGGCAGAGTACCTGTAGTAAGGCCCTGGGTTCAATGGGAAGGTGGTTGGTGGTGAGGGATTTACCCTAATTTAGCTCACTGGGGCCACCTGGTGGCCACACTTGTGAATAACTGCATCCAGCTTCTGGCTCCTTCAGGGACCCTGGGATGGTTACTCTGGGATTTCACTTCATGCAGGGAGTGGTCCGGTAGGTGCCAACTTAGCCTTGGAAATGTGAGGGGCACCCTGGTGGGGAGTTGGGGAGAGATCTCACCTGTTCAGTTTCCTCCATTAAACACTCTACTGTGAAGTCAGCCAAGCTACTTCCCCTCAAACCCAGCTCCGTCCCTCACCTCCATCCCTGCCACCTCACTCCCCAGGAGTAAAGCCAGCTAGCTACCCATCCAATCTCACTTCTGGTGACTGCTGACAGCACTGTGCTACCAAATAGCCTTCAGTGCCTCCAAACCCACTAGGAACCCTTAGGACTCCTGGCCTTGGCCCATGTGGCCCTGGAGGCCCACGGTGATTCCTCTTGGGCTGTTTGAGACCAGCTCCTGGCTTCGCCTTGCAGCCCAGGACCCCTCCCTATGCTGTCTGCTCCCTCTCTGTCCTCACAGTGGACATACAGGTAGAGAGTCCCAAAGAAGCAACAGTGTGGTGGTATTGTGTTCCCCAAAATATTGTGCACCCTAATAAACTTATCTGGGGTCAGAGAACAGAACAGCCACTAGATACAGAGGCCAGAAAATAGTGGCACTCACACCTTTAATCCTAGCATTCCAGAGGCAGAGATCGCCTGGATCTCTGTGAGTTCAAGGCCACACTGGAAACAGCCAGGCATGGTGACACACGCGCCTTTAATCCCAGAAACTGAGCCTTTAATCCCAGGGAGTGATGGCAGAAAGCAGAAAGGTATATAAGGCGTGAGGACCAGAAACTAGAAGCATTTGGCTGGTTAAGCTTTCAGGCTTCTAGCAGCAGTTCAGCTGAGATTCATTCCAGATGAGGACACAGAGGCTTCCAGTCTGAGGAAACAGGATCAGCTGAGGAATTGGCAAGGTGAGGTGGCTATGGCTGGTTCTGTCTCTCTGAACTTCCAGCGTTCACCCCAATACCTGACTCCAGGTTTGTTTTTATTATTAAGAACTTTTAAGATTCCTAATATACGACAGCCTGTGAGCTCTGGGGTTGGGATGGAGAGAAGGGGGCCTGGCCCACATCCTCTGAGGCAGACCTAAGCAACCCCCTTCCACGGCCTGAGCCTCCAGCGGCCAGAACCTAGAGGCCTCAGCTCTCGTACTCGGGGGTGGGGCTCTGAACAGTGGCAGCGAGTGTGTGCTGGCTAGTTTTATGCCCACCTGACACAAGCTGGTGTCATTGAAGAGGAGGGAACCGCAAGTGAGAAAATGCCCCCACCAGGCAGGGTGGTGGGCAAGCCTGAGGCACATTCTCTGGATTGATGACTGATGTGGGAGGGCCCAGCTCGCTGTGTGTGGTACCACCCCTCAACAGGGGATCCTGAGTTGTATAAGCAAGCAGGCTGAGCAAGCCGTGAGGAGCAAGTCAGTAAGGAGTGTTCTTCCAGGTCTCTGCATCAGTGCCTGCCTCCAGGACCCCTGCCCTGGCTTCCCCGGATGATGGACTACGAGCTGTAAGATAAGATAAACCCTTCCCCTCCCAAGTTGCTTTCGGTCATGGTGTCCATCACAGCAACAGAAACCTAAGACAGTATGAGACACAAAGGTAACTAACTCATAGTTTCCTGGAGATGAGGGACCTAATCACAGGTACATCATGTCTCCCAAGGGTGCCAAGTCCATTTTGGAAGCTCCTGATCCATCATCTCCTCCCCATGAGGGGCAACCTCTTACTCTGAACTTTCCCCCAGGCTTACCTTACCCCACACGCCCAGGCCGCCTCCACACAGGGGCCTCCCCTCTGACCCAATCAGAATCTGACCCCAGGGCCCCAAGCCAAGGCTGTTCTGGATCATTCTGGTCATGTGTCCCCAACTTGAGGCTGAACAAGTGGCCTGGTACAGTCTCCTCTTACAAGACACGGGCAGAAGCTGCCCTGACCATCACCCAGCCCTGGCATACACTGCCACCTCCTGGTACCATGCAGCACTGCCCTTACCCACCTGCTTCCAGGCTGAGGAGCAGGGATCTCTGTCCCCATGACCAACCCAGTTCCCACATGCCAGAGTCCTGAAGCTGCTAACTCCATCACCTGCCCAGCCCGCAAGTCCCATGACAGGCAGAGAAGGGGACCGAGGCAAACTCAAAGGCATATTCTTTCTAAATATCTGAAAGCCCCAGATTCATACATTAAATCTGAACCATTCTGAAGACATTTTTACAATGTAGTGAGGTATTAAAAAATCATTTGGGCCAGGCGGCAGTGATGCATGCCTTTAATCCCAGCACTTGGGAGGCAGAGGCAGGCGGATCTCTGTGGGTTCGAGGCCAGCCTGGGCTACAGAGTGAGTTCCAGGACAGCCACCAAAACTACACAGAGAAACGCTGTCTCAAAAAAACAAAAAAAAAATAATATTTTTATTATTATATAATTATTTTTATTATTTATTATTATATAATAATAATTATTATTATCATTATTTGGGGTGACTGGCAATATAGCTCTGTGGGTAAAGGCAACTGCCGCCAGGCCTGACGACCTCAATCCATTCCCAGGCCCACATGGTAGGAGAGAACCTGCTCCTACAAGCTGTCCCTGACCCCTACACTCATGCCGTGCACACACAAATAAGTAAATATGTAAAATAAGATTTAACTGAGCAAATTAAAAAAAAAAACTAAATGGGGACCAGACCCAGACCCCAAACAGTGTAGACAAACCTGTCCTGGGGTAGAGCAGCCACATCACGCAGTGCTAAGCTTCGTCCCTGCTTCCCGTCACACTGCCACACACCTGATTCTCTGCTTGGCCTCTGAGACCCCAGGGTCCCATACTAGAATCGTGCTCCATCCCACAGAGGTCTCAGGTGTTCCTCTTTACTGGCCCCTCCCACAGCAGGCTTCTAATGCGTATGTTATCCCAGATCGGGTGGCAGTGGCTTAGGGGCTGCTGACATTTCTGTTTCCAGGTCCACAGTCCCTTCTAAGAGGTGGGAAAGTGACCAAAAAGAAAGAAAGAGGGGGCTGGAGAGAGAGCCCAGCGGTTAAGAGCACTGGCTGTTCTTCTAGAGGACCCAGGTTCAATTCCCAGCAACCACATGGTAGCTCACAACCATCTGTAATGAGATCTGGCGTGCATGCAGACCGAACACTGTATACATAATAAATAAATCAATCTTTAAAAGAAAGAAAGAAAGAAAGAAAGAAAGAAAGAAAGAAAGAAAGAAAGAAAGAAAGGAAGGGTCCACTGAACCCACTGCCACCTCAAACCTGCACCAGCGACCTCCCCCACCACATAAGCCACAGCCCATCCTGCAGAGCCAGGAGCCGGGGAGGGGGGGGGGCAGGGCTCACCTGTCGGTAGGTACAGATAATGATCTCCCGAAGGTGGTAATGCATAGGTGTCATGGTCTCGCTGACAGTGTCCAGCGCCGCATCCACCTCCTTCTTCACATGGTGGCCATCAGGCAGCAGCTGTACCACCTTCATCACCACCTGAGGCCAGAGAAGGAATGAGTGGACAGAAGGCCAAGGGTCATCCTCAGCCCTGAGCCCCCTTGCCTGCTTCTCTGGCTTGGGGTAGTAGGAGGATGTGGTATCGCTCAGGCCACACATCCACATTTTTTTTTCATTCATAAACAAGATTCTGTGAGTTGTTCTGAGGGTCTGTACATGTTCATTTCAATGCATACATTACTCGCTGTGTATGTGTGAAATGTGTACGTATGTGTGATGTGTGTATGTGATATATGAGTGCATGTGTGTACAGATGCATGGACCTGGGCACATATGGAGGCCACTGAAGGAGTGTCCTGCTCTCTCTCTACCTTATTACTTTGAGACAGAGCCTCTCACTGAGCCAGGGCCTAGGTTGGCCTTCAGCAAGCCCCATGGATCCTCTTCTCTCTTGCCCACACAATGGTGGGGTTACACACACACACAGCCATGCCTAGCTTTTATGTAGGGCTGGCCGTTGGATTTCGGGTCCTCACACTTGTTCAACGGGCCCTTGTACCCACCATTCTTAACACAGGTATCAAAAAATCTAAGAGGCCGAATGTGTCCATCTCTTTTGTTCATCTCATTGACTTTTATCCTTAGAGAACATGAAGGGCCTGGGGAGACAGTTCGGCTGGCACAGTACTTGCTGCTCAAGGTTGAAGACCCACGTTCTACCCCAAGTACCTACAGAAAAGGCCAGGCAGACTGGGACATGTCTGTACCTCTAGTGATGACAGAGGGCAGAGAACAGAGACAGGAAGGTCCCTAGGGCTTGTCAATAATTAATAATAATAATAATAATAGGCAGCCAGTTCCTAAGGGATCACACCCAAAGTTGATAAAAATAATTTTTTAAGCTGGGCGGTGGTGGCGCATGCCTTTAAATCCCACTTTAATCTGCACTCGGGAGGCAGAGCCAGGCAGATCTCTGTGAGTTTGAGGCCAGCTACAGAGTGAGTTCCAGGACAGGCTCCAAAGCTACACAGAAAAACCCTGTCTCAAAAAACCTAAATAATAATAATAATAATAATAATAATAATAATAATAATTTTTAAGAGGATATCAGGGTAAAGGATGGCTTAGCCATTAAGAGCATGTACTGCTCTTGTAGACGACCTGAGTTTAGTGCATCAGGTGCCTCACAACTGGCAACTCCAGTTCCAGGGAAACCAGCGCCCTCTTCTGGCCTCCAGGAGCACCTGCACTCATGCGGACATACCCTCACAGAGACACACAGGTACATGCAATTAAAAAATAAAATCGCCGGGCGGTGGTGGCACACGCCTTTAATCCCAGCACTCGGGAGGCAGAGCCAGGCGGATCTCTGTGAGTTCGAGGTCAGCCTGGGCTACCAAGTGAGTTCCAGGAAAAGGCGCAAAGCTACACAGAGAAACCCTGTCTCAAAAAACCAAAAATAAATAAAATAAAATAAAATAAAATCTTTTGCCAGGTGTAGTAGTGCACAACTTTAGTCCCAGCACTCAGGAGGCAGAGGCAGGCAGAACCCTGAATTCAAGACCAGCCTGGCCTACAGAGTGAGTTCCAGGACAGCCAGAGCTGCATAGTGAGGCCCTGTCAAAAAACAACAACAAAAATACTTTAAAAAGTACTAAACCTCTAAACTGTCATGTCACCTCTGCCTGTCACAGTCACAGTTTAGTGAAACAGACACGAATCCTCAGTCTTTCACAGCACATTAACAGCAGGACTGGGAAAGCCAGGTTCCTGCAACGTAAGACACACACAGTGCTGGCAAGCAGAGCCGGGGAGAGGATGGGAGAGCCAGGGAGATGATGGGAGAGCCAGGGAGAGGATGGGAGAGCCGGGGTGACAGATGATGGGAGAGCCGGGGAGATGATGGGAGAGCCAGGAAGATGATGGGAGAGCCAGGGAGAGGATGGGAGAGCCGGGGAGAGGATGGGAGGGATGGGGAGATGATGGGAGAGCCGGAGAGAAAATAGGAGAGGCAGAGAGACAATAGGAGAGCTGGGGAGACGATGTCAGTAAACCACAGGAAGTACTAATGGTTTGAAATGCTCAGAGTATGTCAAAAGCACAGGTGAGGTTTCTTACCAAGATTCATCTTATTCTTATTTTTAATTGTTGGACGAGACTTTTACCCACTGATCCATCTAACTGCCTGCCCCCCCATGTAAAAAGACAGGATCTTTACATGTTCCAGACAGTCCTCAAACTCACTAGGTAGCAGAGAATGACCTTGAACTCCTGATCCTCCTGCCTCTACCACCCAAATGCTGGATTACAGGCATAAGCCACCACTCCCACTCAGGATATGTGGTGCTGGGCTTAAGCCAGGACTTCGAACATGCTCATCAAGCACGCTATCTTATTTACTGCAGTGGTAGGGGTCCAGTGCAGGGCCTTGAACATGCCGGGCAAACACTTCACCACTGAGCTACACTTATTTATTCACTCAAGGTTTCACTGTGTAGCCCCCGCTGGCCAGAAAGCTGCTATGTAGACCAGACTGGCCTCGAATTTGATTTCTGTTAGCAGAGTTTGTCACACTAAGAAAAGAAAAAAGAATCTGAGCATTCACCATAAAAGAAAGACGTTGTCTAAAGAGGAGCACGTCCAAAGGCCCAGAGGCACATGGGATTGGCAGTCTTGACCTCCCGCCCAGAGGTCAGGGAAGCAGGACTGTCAGTAGAACAAGTGGCAGGCATGTGTCACAGTTACCAGGTAGACAGGAACTAGCTGTAATGCCATTCACTGGTCAGCTGCAGGCCAGTGTGCAAAGAGGAGTCACGTGTCTGATACGACACATGGCGTGTGGCAGGTGCATGATACAAGATCAGACTGGATCTGAAATGTTAGTGGCTGTCTGAGAGCCAGGGGCCCTGAGCTGAAGCAGGGGGATGGACAGAGCAGGTTGCAGCCCTGCATGGGGCACCAACCACAGCTGAGTCTCAAGAAACTGTGAGGTGGTTATCAACAACACTATCAAGAACCCAGCGCCCTGGCCAGGTAGGGAAGGGTCCAGCCCCATCTACTATGGCCATGGGCAGAGGCTCAAGAGTCAAACTGTTCTGAGCCATAGTCCGTCCATCTGGGAAGCAGAAAGCCAGCCCCACCCCCCACTAAACGGCCAGCAGGATCCAAGATTCCAGTCCGCATAGCACTCCCAGAGACCCAGAGGGCACACCCACCTGAAACTCGCCCTTGGTGAACTTGGCATCAGGCACGCTCACTAGCTCCTCCTCGCCCACCTCGGGACAGCCCTGAGGGATGACAGAGCTAGATGGAGACTCCCCTCTTCTACCACCTCCCCACACCCGGAACCCCTACTGGGGGGTCTGTCAGGACTGATGGGAAGGGGTCCCAGGATGACATCAGGCATGACCTCTGCCCTTCCACACTAGCCATAGCCAGCCCCACCCCTTGCTTGGGATGACCTCTGACCTCACTCGGAAGGCCACACCTACCCCGATGTGCCAGCAGGCCAGCACAGCCACCACCATGGCAGTTGTGGTCCGGCCCTGGCCGCTAAGGCAGCTGAAGACAAAGCCTACGTCTGGGTCCTTGGAGAGAGCAGCCCGCATGGCCTCAAGCAGCCCGGTCAAAGTCCTGCAGTGACGAGACCACAGTCCGAGTTCAGGGGTGTCCACTGGCTGTCCAGACTCACCCTGGTGACCCCCATCCAAATGGTAACCCCAGTTTTCTGTGTCCATGTGTCCCATCCTACACATAACCTTGTCCATATACACACAAGACCACACGTATGTGAAAAGCTGCATGCACTCCTGTGTATGTCCCCGTCCCAGGCACCCAGGACTGGGCACATGAGCAGACACAACACACTTCTGGGACTCAGTATGCCAACTCTCCACCCGGCGGGTCACGCTCAGGTGTTTTCCAGCCTGCAGCCCAGTCCCTGCCTGGGAACCGCGTCCAGCCTGAGCTCAACCAAACACTTAAGAGAGCAGCCATTAGGGGGCAGCACGCCACAGGCTGTGAGTCCACAGACAGCCATGCAGGCAGAAGGAACACTATCCCAGCCACATCCACAAGCCGCACACGCCAGGCACACACAGCCCACAGATGTACCAGCACCTGTAAGACAAACCACAGATCGACAGCGGCCACAGGAACATCACCTCAGTCACAGAGCCGGATCCCACAGGGTTTTCTCCATGAGCCCCCCCCCCCCCATGGATGCACCACCTACACACAGCCCACAAACACAAGACAGATGCCATGAGCCCCATGGGAACCTCCACCCGCACAACCAGGGCACCATGCATCATACACCCATCCCTCCAGCAGACACACGAGCCCACCCCCTTCCCTGTAACACATGGTACACATGCCTGCAACACAAGGCACACACACACTGGCCCCACAACACAAAGTATATGCAGGTAGAATATACAATGAATGGGCATGTGCACTTGCACGCACGCACGCACGCGTGCACGCGCACATACATACACACACACACACACACACACACACAAGACGGTAACAAGCTTCTGAAGCCACATATGGACCCCATTAGACAATCCCCTGGCCCCCGTTATAGAGTTGAGCTGCTCTCCCCAGGCCAGAGAAAAGGAAGAGAGATCTGGTTCCCCAGAGGCCTGGCCCCTCACCTCCTCCCGGGGGGCGCAGAAGTCTGGTACAGGAATACGGTGGTAGGTAAGGCCAAGGCAGGCCCCCTGGTGCTGGCTGAAGACCTCCTGTGTGGTCAGGCACTTCTGGAACCTGGGGGTGGTAGGGTTCTTCGTGTTGGGGGCAGGAGCACTCAGGTGGGCCTTCAGCTGGGCCTCCAGGGCCTGGATAGGGGCAGGACAGAGGGCAGAGGCCACTGAGACAGGCCTGAGAGGCAGGAGCCTGCTGGAGCCATGACTAGTGCTGACTTCCCAGTTCCAACCTCAGGTCGGAACCACCCCAGAGGGCAGAAAAGCCACAGGAGTATGGGGACATGGGGACACAGGAATAGAAGGCCTGGAGCAGCAGCTGCCTGAATCATCCTGCCTGAGCCCCAGCTTCTCAATCTACACAAAAGGAGTGCAGGGCCTCCTCCCTCGTCCCCCTTCTCTCTCAAAGAGTGCCTCCCATGCAGACCATGCAAAAAGCCAGAAACCTTACCTCCAGCTGCTCAGGGGCCAGGGTTGGTCCAGGTGGCCACAGGCTGTGGATGTGACCATCACACTCCAGTACAACCTCCTCCCTCAGGTTGATCCAGACCACCTGCCGGAGCTTCCTCTTGGCATCAGACAGGTAGGCCAGGATGCTGCCTAGGGCCTGGGGGATGAGGGGCCGTCAGGGCCAGGGCTAGCCTTTTCCCTGCCCCATGTTTGGACCTGGGCCTGGGGAGCGGGCACCTTGGCACTGGGCTGGGCGGGTGCCATAGATAGGCATGCGGGGTACACGCCGGAAGTTGGCGACGTCCATCTCTCTGACGGTGCTGAGCTCATCCGGGGAAACAAGATCGTCTGCTTCCTGGGGGAAGGACACCAAGGCTGAAGTCCACAGTTACCAACCATATCCAGCCTCAGTGGGCAAGTGGGGTGGGAACAGTGTCCTATACTGGGTGCAGGGCGTACATGGTTGGACACCCGCAGCCTTATTGGTGCCCTGGCAGGGATGTGATGATGCACACCCTCCAGAGAGCGCCAGCTCTGATATCTTTTTTTTTTTTTAAGATTTATTTATTTTTATTATGTATACAGTGTTCTGCCTGCAGGCCAGAAGAGGGCGCCAGATCTCATTACAGACGGTTGTGAGCCACCATGTGGTTGCTGGAGAATTGAACTCAGAACCTCTGGAAGAGCAGCCAGGGCTCTTAACCTCTGAGCCATCTCTCCAGCCCCCCAGCTCTGATATCTGACAGTCCAACCTGACTCTGTGTCAAAGCTCTGGGCTTTCAGACTAAGGAGGACAGTGCTAGAACCAGAACCAGAACATGGCGCCCGAACGTGGCACATTCTGCTCACGTGAGACGCCTACCAGCCCCCACCCCACCCACCCACCCGGCAATACTCCCCAAGCCCTACAGGAATCTAGAAGTCCTCAGCCCAGCCCACTCCCCGGACACACAGCCACTCACCAGGGAACCCTTGGCGATGAGGTCCCCAGGGGCCAGGGGCCCCACTGAACTCAGCATCACGGGCAGACGGTACAGCTCAGGGTGGGTACACAGCCATCGACTGAAACTGAGGGCGAAGGCCAGCGGGTACTGCGGCCCGAGGCCAAGAGAGAGACGGGGCATTGAGGGGCGTGGAGCCCTCTTGAGCCCTCCCTGCCTAACCACAGAAAGGGAGCCCCAAAATTTGGGTACCCCTGTGGTCCAGGGGAGAAACAAGTAAATGAGGGAGGGCCAGGATGTTCGCCGCCCCCGACCAAGATGGAGTCCAGGCCTGGGCTGGGAAGGAAAAGGGGCCATGGGGTGGGGGCAGAAACAACACTCCTCTGGACCCCTTCTTGCCCCTCCCAACCTTCCCCGGGGACCAACACACACAATACCACGCCGCTCCCCATCCCATGGGGTCCCCTGTTGCTGGGGTGGGAAGATTGGTGCTGCCTCAGCCCCACCTGCTCATGCAGATAGTAGTTGAACAGAATCAGGTAGAAGTACAGCTCCAGGCTCCGCAGCGCCCTCTGTTGGACAGCATGCTGGGTGCCGCTTCCCTAAGGGTGGGGGGCGGGGGGAAGGGAGGGAGACCCGGGGTGTTAAACGTGGAGCTGCCCTCCAGCTGTGTGCAGAAGAGCAGAAAATCCCAGGAGGCGCGCTCTCCTAGCTCCACGGCGGTTCTGCCAGGCTGGAAGTCCTTCCCCGTGTCTATCCCACTTGCTGTGGTTTATCGGGAGCACAGAACTCTGTGGTGACCACACTGAGCAAGGGTGGCTCTGGTACAAATGCTGCCTCTCTGTACGGGTTCCCAGGCCTGGGACTGGGCGAGGGTGAGGAGCAGACAACAGGGCGGCTCCTTCCCACGTCATGTTCCATTTCCCCTGTGCTGTGCTGCAGAAGCCAGCACCGACAGCCTTTCCATTTCTTGAGGGAATCAGGAACACAAGCCAGGTGGCGGTGGTGGAGCACACCTTTAATCCCAGCACTCAGGAGGCAAAGACAGGCGGAGCTCTGTGAGTTCTAGGCCAGCCTGGTCTACAGGGCGAATTCCAGGACAGACACCAAAACTACACAGAGAAACCCTGTCTCAAAAAACAAAACAAACCAAAAAAAAGCTGGGGAGTGAGTATGCTAGATGGGGGGAGGGGGAGCTACAGTCTCAGTCACACCCCTCTGTGTTGCCATGGTAGCATGAGCCCCTGGGCCCTGAGCCAAGCTCTGATGACCCCTGACCCCTGGTCTAGACTAGGAGATAAGGCTGGTCTTTGATGACCCCCACTGCAGAGGCCAGAGGGGAATCAATGTTGCAAGATGAAGCTGCCCCAGGGAAAAGCAATGGCAGGATGGGGTCCTGAAGCAGCTCCTGTGACAGCAACTGGGACCTGTCTGGTGACGGCAGCAGGTGACATTCGGCCTTCTCCAAGGCGTCCCGTGCATCTTTCCTCACATGACCCCAATAGTCCTCCCGGCTACTTATCATCACTTCATGGGGGCGTGAAGGCACAGAGCAGATGCCCAAGTCCCCCGCCCCTGTAAGTGACACCAGGCCGCTGGATCGGAAGCCCCCCACTTTGACTCGGCAGGCCGAGGCAGTTTGACCCGGCCATGAGATTCAGTGACAGAGCCATTAAAAATCTTCTCAGTGACAAAAATCCAAGGATTCACATTGAAACGAGGCGCAGCTACACCGAGAATCGCAAACGTAGTTAAAGAGAATGCCCAGGCAGCGGCCGCCATGAGATGCCACCGCTGCTTTTCTAGTTTCTCAGTTTTCCCATCATGGGACACAGCCCTCACGGACTTTTTTTTTTCTAAGTGTTAAAGAAAGCAAAGATTGTAAGATTCTTTCCGTACACTGTACACAAACACTGTCAGCCCCCTCTTCTCCGCAGAGCTAGGGACAGGGGCCGCGGGCCAGCCCAGCACTCCTGAAGCTGAGGGATAGACACGGCCCACTCTTCCCAGGGAAGCTCCAGAAGTTTCCTCTGTAGGAAGACCTCCTGCATGAGTCCCCAAAGTCCCCCAGAGGTCCCTGGATTAAAGGCTGGGTCCTGGGGTGACACCGTGGGAAGGTGACGGGTTAAGGGGCAGAGCTTGGCAGGAGCTCTTTAAGGTCACTGGAGATATGCTCTAAAAGGGGACTGCAGGGTGTTGACTGCCTCTTCCTTTTTGTCCCCTGGTCATGATGTGAGAAGTGTTGTCCCACCATAATGTGCTGGCCAGAAGAACAGAACCAGTGAGCCATGGGTGCTCTGCTCTCTCCCCTCCCCCTCCCCTCCCCTCTCCTCTCATCTCCCCTCTCCTCTCTCTCTCTCTCTCTCTCTCTCTCTCTCTCTCTCTCTCTCTCTCTCTCTCTCCCCTTCTCTCTACTTCTTTTCTCTACCCCTTCTCTCTCTGCTGACCTGAAACACACCATGCAGCCCAGGCTGCCCTTGAACTCAGTCCTCCTGCCTCAGCAGCAGTGTGGGGACCACAAGCCTGCGGCACCCCGGGCAACCTTTCCTTTTCACAAGCTCCTGGTCTCAGCCCCAGGTTTCTCATCACCCTAACGTGAAGCTGACTGATGTGATGATCTGGGAAATGTCTGCGTCCAGAGGTCTCAGCAGGCCCCTCTGTTCATGCTGTTTATTCTGCAGCCAAGAGACCTGCTCAGAAAAAATAAACTTCCTCTTCCTCATCCTTCCCGCTGATCCAGCTGCCTGCCCCACCCCCTCCAGAAACTACCGACTGAGAAGCAGCAGCCAGGAACCATCAGACTGAAAAATCCCAGTCCCAGGCAGAGTCCAGCATGCTCCTCCTGGCCTCACCTGCGCTGGGCTCTCTGGCCGGATGCCTTCCAGCTTCCTCTGGTTCTTTAGGACCTCTTCCTTCAGGTCATGCAGCTCTGCACAGGCAGTGACAGCGCGATCCACCTAGGGACAGAACAGGAGAGGACTGTCAGCAAGAAGGGGCGTGGGGGAGGAAGAGACACACACAGACCCACACACCAGTGACAGGAGCAACTGCCCCCCCAACCCCGCTGTCCACACACACACACACACACACACACACACACACACACACACACACACACACCCGCTGTCCTGACCAGCCCCTCCCTGCTGTCCTGACCCAGCCCCTCACTCACCTCCTCTACCATCTTCCTCCCCTGGGGCACCATGCTGATGAAGCCTTGAATCACTTGAAACTGCTCCATGGGCAGGGGTTTGGTCAGCAAGGAGGCAGCCCTGACAAGGTGAGAGTCAGGCGCGTGATGAGGGACAGCCTCTGCCACCCATCAACCACCGGGAGGCATCAGATTACAGGCTCCTTCTGAATTTCACTGGGGGAATGAAGGCCCAGAAGGGCCCAGTGCCTCTCCAGCACACCAGGCAAATCTGTGGCAAATGAGGCAACCATGCCTTTTCCTCTGGATGTGGCCCCATCATCCTAGAGATGGCTTTGCCCTCTCCTCTCCTGTCCTTCCAACCCCTCGGCTGGCTGGACCCCGGCCACTCACTCTGGCTGGGAGGAGGTTCTACCGTGGTGGAACAGCACAAGGGTACCCAGGACCATGCCCAGGTTGGTCCTGCCCACACCTGACTGGCAGCTGAACAGGAGGGCAGGGGGAAGCCCGTGGGTATCTCGGAGCCGCAGGAGGCTGGGGGTCTCCTGCAGGAGGGAACACAAATGACTATCAGGCGAGGGTGCGATGGGAAAACCCTGAGACTGAGGCCCCAGTCAAGCGGGAGGGTCAGACAAGTAGCATGGCCTCTGATGTCAAGCCCGCAGCCAGATCTGATCCATCTGCTCCCAGGGCCTCAGGTCCTGCCCCTGCCCGGCCTCAAGGGAACTCAGAGAACAGGCCAGGAATGCCACAGGGTCTGGAACAGGAGCTACTCCCAGGATCTCAGGCCCTACATTGACCCGACGCCCCTCCCCATGTAAGACAAATTAGGGCACGATCCCAAAATGGGTTGGGACAGAAAGACTCCCTCCCGTACCCAGTAAATATCAACAAAAAAGCTTGTGGGGCAAGACTCTCAAGCTTGACTGAAGAGAGAAGGAGAGGGCTAGAGGAGGAAGGGTCTCCAACACCACACAGCGAGTGGGCAGCCAAGCCATGGCCAGAACTGGGTCCTCCAGCCAGTGCTAGACTCTGGCATTAGAGAACTGTGGCATGTGTACTCAGGTGTACGTGTGCACACACAGACATGTGTACACACATGGCAGGAGGAGGCACATATGCACACGTAAGGACACAGACACCACCCCATACCCCAACATATTGGACCCTATATACATAATAGATGGAAACGTCCCCAGAGATAGCCAGAGGTCACCCCCCACCCTGAGCATCTCCATGGGGACCAACAAGTGGCACCAGTTCCTAGCTCCCACTCTCAGAACTCCCCTCAGTCCCACTTACCCGGAGGACACTAACAAAGGCATCAAACTGGGCTTCCAGGGGGGCCCCTTGCTCTGGCAGGGGGAGACGGTGATACCTGCCAGGAGAGGAGAACGGCCCATGAGCCAGGCAACGACTCTGGGTAGCAGCTCAAGCCCTCATTCCCCAAGCACAGGCCTGAGGGGCAGATGGGGAAACTGAGGCGGCAGCTGGAGAGCCAGCCCAGAGAGGACATCAGCTCCGGGTACCTGTAGGTGGGCTGCAGGAACAGCGGCCGCTTATACACCTCCTCGGTCACGTGCACATCATCCTCACCTCGGATGGCCACAGTGCGCGGCTCCCCACGCAGGTCCTCTGTGTTGTGGTACACGTGGTACGTGTTCTCTCTCAGCTGGGCAAAGTCGTGGATCTAGAGTGAGATGCAGGAGTCGGAGGGGGTGTGACCTGAGCTTCCTAGGCCGCCCTGACTGTCCCTGCCCAGCTCTGGTGACCAGGCCACACAGGGGCTATACACAGGCTTCTTTTCAAGAGGGGAGCCACATGGCCAGAGGCATTCTGTCCTGTCTTCAGAGATCAGGCCTGAGGGCAGCCAGACCTGCAAGGGCTGACCAGGACCTCCATGGAGGTCAGCTGGAAGGCTCTGCCCAAGGGGGCAGCAGAAGCGCACGAAAGCCACCTGAATCCCAGGACGGGGCGAGGCTCAGCCAGCTGAAGCAGAAGTAAGAGAGGCAGGGAGAGGCTGGTCCCCAGCAAGGCCTGGACTTCCCCACATACATCTATCTCTGAAGCACTGTGACCCCCACATTCCATTCATATACCTCTGTGGTGGTGGTATCAGTGTCTCAGAGGCCCCACCCAAGGCTTTGTGTGGGAGAAAAGAGGAGACCCCAGAATCTCAGAGACAGGCCCAGCAAACGACTCCTTAGGACCCCACGTGGCCAGTGAATAGCCAAACTTCAGCCACGGGCGTCCGACCCCTAGATCTCTCCTTACCAGACCGGACCCCTCCCTACACCAGGATTGGGGAGTGAAGGGGGAGCATGGTCAGAGAGAGGGACAGAAATAGACCAGCTGGGAACAAGAGGTCAACCGGGCAGCCAACCGCTCACCCAAGCAGGGCACAAAAGCCGGGGAGGGTGGGCCAGCAAAGGCTGAGCGGCTCCCACACCCAGAATGGCTGCAGGGGCATGTCTGGAGAGCAGGCTGGAGTCTCCGCTCAGACATCTGAGGCCAGTGAGGGAGAAGCGCCCTCATCACATCGGCACCCCACAGGCCCTCACCTCCTTCCGGATGGCCAGCTCCAGGCTCTCAGCCTTGACCCCCGGCCCAGGGCCCCTGAGGTTCTCACGAAGGCTCTCCTTGTCTCGGGGTGTGTAGGACACGAAGTCCTCCTCAGCGCGCAAGAACAGCACAGGCTCCTCCCGCACACAGAAGATGATGCACTCCTGTCGAGGAGAAGCCATTGCCCCTGTGTGCACGGACGCCCGTCCCCGGTCCAGCCTCTGGATCTTTATCCAGATAGTTCCTCCCTCATCCAGGGTGAAACACCGGACCAGTCCCTTCAACAGGAATCCTAAAGAAACTGAAGTTCCGTCTAATCGCCGCAGCCTGCCCCGCCCCCGTCCCCCACTCCCCTCAATCAAGCAGGAATCCATTCTCCTCTCAGGCCAACTATCTTTTCAGTCTCCAAGCAAGTTCTCTTGCATTTTAACTCATGAACATGTCCGTAGGTCTGTCTTTTCTCTCTGGGTGGACTACATATCACATTCTGGCAGAATCGCATTCTGGCCTTTTCCACAGGCCCACAATACCTTTCCACTGCGTACACCAGTGCCTGATATAGACCAGCCCCAACAAAGAACTGGGAGAATGGCCTCTCCACCAAGCAGTCAGCCATTGGCTGAGCTACAGCAGAGAGAGCCATCTCCAATGAGCTAGGGTCACACTGAGAAGCCAGGACCTGCACACAGCCCCCCTGCCATTCTTTCTGACTCTGCCCACTCAGCCTCATCCCAGGCCAATACAGTCACTGCCACAGCTGAGGAATCTGGGGTCACAGCAACCCCTTGGCCTTATCCCACCTTCTTCAGGCAGGTGAGAGGAAGCTTTTGAAAGCAGGTACCTCGGGTCTAATTACCTGGGGTATCACACAGGAGCCTTCAGGTACCACACAGGAGCTATGTGACCTTGAACAATGCCAGTTTTTCCTCTCAGGACCTCAGTGTCCTGCTCTGTAAAATGGGGCCCTTTTTTTTTTTTTTTTTTTTTTTTTTTTTTACAGAGTTGACAGATTTAAGTGTCAGCTAAGACCACTATGTGGCAGTCTCTGGAGTTGGAAAGTGGCTCTCTTGTCACCTCTCACTTCCTCCAAGGCTCTCAAGGGGTGTACAAGAGGCTTCTGACCTTGGGCAGTCCCACCCCCCTACTTCCCCACCCCCACCCCCACCCCACCACCCACTACCAACAGGACAATGTAATAAACACTCTCCAGTTTCTGCCTGAAGGTTGAGGCCACACTAACCTAGGCCACACTCCCTTCCCAGCCCCAGGTGAGCCACTCCAGAGCCTCGGAAATCACCTCTTGCCATCAAGGGCCAGCCTGGGACAAAGCAAGCTCACCTTGTGCCCGTCCTTCTGGAGTTTCTGCAGGACCCTCCTGAACCCCAGGAGGCTGGGCTGTCCCATGCCAAACACAGGGAGTCCGCCCCGCACCTGCCGGAAGTTGGGAGCCCCACAGCTCCCCAAGGTGCCCAGCGTGTCCATCTTCTCAGTGACGTCACGCACCAGGAAATAGCGACCCTGGCAGAGAGAATCACAGCAGATCAATCAGGGATGCAAGGGTTTCTCTTCAGGCAGAACTCTGTCCTGGACTTTAGGGGACAAGGAAGGAGGAACTGGGGTGGGGGTGAGAACATGGCCCTCAAGCTGCTTTCCTGTTCATGGGACAGACATCTGTGACAGAAACGTGTTTGGTTCAGGCTTCACCTGGCGCCAGCCAGGCCTTGAAGAGAGCAGAGATTGGAACTGCAAGCCAAAGCTGGCTCCAAAGGGGGCCCGCAGGTCCCCTGGAGGACAACAGGACACCCTGAGCTCTTAGCAAGGCTTGTGGGAAAAGGGGTCATGTCTGGATTGAGCCAGAAGATCACTAGGCCAGCTCCTCCCGGGAGCCCCTACCAGTTCCAAGGATGAGACTTGAGTGAAATGACACACAGTGACTACAGAGAAAAGATCAGAAACCTAGCTGGTCAAGAGTTCATTCTTGCCAGGCAGTGGTGGCGCACGCCTTTAATCCCAGCACTCGGGAGGCAGAGGCAGGCGGATCTCTGTGAGTTCGAGGCCAGCCTGGTCTACAGAGCGAGATCCAGGACAGGCACCAAAATAACACAGAGAAACCCTGCCTCTAAAAAATAAAAAAATAGGGGGCTGGGGAGATGGCTCAGCAATTAAGAGCACTGGCTGTTCTTCCAGAAGTCCTGAGTTCAATTCCCAGCAACCACATGGTGGCTCACAACCATCTGTAATAGATCTGGGGCCCTCTTCTGGCCTTTAGAGATACATGCAGATATTACACTGTATATATAATAATAAATAAATCTTAAAAAAATAATAAAAAATAATAAAACAAAACAAAAAAGAGTTCATTCCTGTGCAGACCAGAATCCTGGGACATCTCCTGTGACCCCTGCCTGACAGACAAGGAGTGAGACCTGTGCCCCCAGACAAACCAGAAACGTCCACAATGATTATCAGTCTGCCAGTCAGCCAGTCACCCAGTTTCTAGCCGGTCCTACACGGCTCCCCCACCAATGATCACGGGACAACAGTACCAAACAATGGATTTTAAAACAGCAGGTCTCTGGACTTTTCACCCCCATGAGACATGGGGGGGATAGAGGGGGAAGGAGCTAACTCCAATAAATTCTAAAACACTGAAAGTTTCACAGCGGTTCTCAACCTACGGGTTGAGACCCCTTTGACAGGCCTTTATCTCCAAAGAGATTTACATTATGATTCCTAACAGTAGCAAAATTACAGTCCTGAAGTAGCAATGGAAATGTTACAGTTGGGGGGGGGGGGGGTCAGCACGACATCAGGAACTATAATAAAGGGTCGCAGCGTTAGCAAGGTAGAGAACCACCGGTCTACAGGAAGATGGAGAATACCAGACGGGGGCAGGGAGGGGGAGCGGGAGCTAGAGTCTGGGACCAGGATCCCGAAGGGCGAGAAGACCACATGAGTGGTTAAGAAGAGCTGAGGGGCTGGGCCATGGCTCAGTGGGGGAACACTTGTCTAGCGTATGAAAGGACCCGAGTTCCAAAGAAGGACTGAGAGACAGAGCCAGAGAAGGTGGAAGTGGAGAAGCAGCAGAGAAGGGGGTGAGGAGGCGGAGTGGGGTGAGTGGGCAGGGCTGCCCTCACCTGCACCAGGTAGTGCTCAGGGCTGGCATCTGAGAGCCTGCCCATCCTGTAATGGGCCTTGAGCAGCTCCTCGTGGATCTGGAACTCTTCCTTGCAGTTGTACCTGCCAGGGGCACAGTGCAAACTGAGTCAGGCGGCCTTTGGGTCGGTCCCTGGCACTGCCACCAGAACCCACGGCAAAGCCATCTCACCCCCACCCATGCAGCCGCCCCTTCATCCTCACCACACACAGAACACCAGAACTGAGACGGAGACCTGGGCGACTCCCCATTGCAGACTACATTTCCCAGCCTCCCTTGCAGCTAGCGGTCTTCCTGTGAGTAAGCTCTGGCCAATGAGATGCCTGGGAGTGAGGTGGGGCAAATTCTGGGCCACTCCCAAAGGGGGATGCCTTCTAAGTGTGTCTTTTGCTCGCCCCCTTCCCCTGGCAGAAGTAGAACAGTTGTCCCAAAAGACAGAGGCACATGCTGATGAAATTATGGTAAGCCGCTGGGGGACCCTGCATGGTCACGGTCTGCCATACCAGCCTGGACACCCAAATGAGAGGTGAGTATCCGTCTTGATACAAGCATTCTATACAGGCAATACTTTGTTATGATAATCTACCCTGGACCCTGATGAAGACACTGACATTGGATGGCCTATCCCTCAGGTTGTGACTTGGAACACAGTCCCCACACTTCCAAGCCTAGAGTCCAGTGCGGTTCAGGCCACAAACTCTAAGAGTGAGTCCCGACCCTGGCTGTTTACAGGTGTTTCAATTCCTCAGGCCTAATTATCACCCACAACAGGCCTGACCACACACACCAGCTGTTTAAAGAAGCCCATGATGATTTCTGTAGACAGGAAGCTAGGTAAAGACACAATGACTAAAGCAGGATGTCTGTGTGCTCGAGACACAAAGCCACGCTGCCACTGTACCAGGGCACGAGACCTCCCTGCCAGAGCTCAGGCTCTCGTGCTGGGGGCTCCATACAAAACAGCTGCCTGCAGGAAGTAGTGGGCAAATGGGTGGGGTGGGAGGACAGCGGCATGAGCCGGGGGCCTGGCTCCTGCTCTGCCTCTACCTTGTTAACCCTTCACACTGGCCCACCCTCTGCCTCCCTAAAACCCATTTTCCTATCTAACTCAGTTTTCCCATCTATCTGCCGTGACCAGGGCTCTGCAAACCTTTCCTGCAAAGGACTGAAAACCATCATTTCTGGCTTTGTGGGTCACACAGGCTCTGCTCCAGCCTGGCAATCCTGCCATGGAAGCACTAGGTATCAACAGGTGATGTGCAAGTGGATGGGCCTAACGGTGGACCAATAAAACTTTATTTACATCAGCAGGTGGTGGGCCAGATTTGGCCTGCGGGATGCAGCAAGCTGGTGCCTCTGCTGAATGATCTGTAAGGTCCCTTCCACCTCAGTCTGCAACCCAAGGAGGGCCGCAAGCACAGCCCATTCCTGGCGGACATTTTCAGGTAGCCAGTACCTGTCTGAGCCACCTGACCCAGTCCCACATTTCCCCTGTCATCTCTGCTTATGCTGTTGAGGAAACTGAGGCCCAGAGAAAGAACAAAGAGGCAGAGCCCAGGCTCCAGACCTACTTTTCCCAAGGCTGACTTCAACATCCAAACTGCCTTTCTTTCTTTCTTTCTTTCTTTCTTTCTTTCTTTCTTTCTTTCTTTCTTTCTTTCTTTCCTTTCCTTTCCCTTTTTCTTTCTTTCTTTCTTTCTTTCTTTCTTTCTTTCTTTCTTTCTTTCTTTCTTTCTTTCTTTCTTTCCTTTTCTTCCTTTGTTTGTTTGTTTGTTTGTTTAAAGATACAGTCTCACTATGTAGCCCTGGCTGTCCTGGAATTAGCTATGTTGACCAGTCTGGTCTTGAACTTACAGAGATCCATTTGCCTCGGCCTCCCAAATGCTGGGATTAAAGGCGTGCGCCACCACACCACCCAGCCACCCAAACTAACTTTCACTGCCGGTCAAGTCACTTTTGCGTGACATTTCTTTTCTGCCTTCATCCCAAACACAGTCATTTATGGTAATCACTGCTTTCCTGCCAAGCCCTGGGGCTAGCAGCCTGGTCACTCCACCCACGGTCTTGGTCTTCTTTTCACAGAAAGCCCATCTCCCAGGTCTCTGCCAAATTCATGTGTGGGATGTATTTAGTTCTTAGAGCCCCATGTCCTCCCTCCTGCGTTCCAGGAAGGGCCAGAGATGAGGGAGCATGGTAGACAGGTGTGATGGGAAGAATAAGGCTTCTGGCTCCCCAGGAGGCAGACCCAGGGTCCCTGCATGCTCCTGTCTCTAGCTCCCGGAAGTATCCACTCCTTCATCCACACACAGATGTCCTTCCTGGCCCTCCTGGATGCTTCTGTGTCCAGGCTGCTGAAAGCATGCTAACAAGAGCGAACCTCTGCCTCCTCACTCAGTGTTCCTGGAGGCCCCAGCTGGAACATGGAGGAGAAGCTCCCAGCTTTCCAGCCCAGGGCCCTGAATAAAAAAAAAAAGAACTACTATGGGGCATCATGGCACTTGAGAGCCAGAGGCAGGTGGATCTCTGTGATAAGGGACAGCCTGGTCTACATGGCAAGTCCTAGGCCAGCTCAGGATACATAGTGAGACCCTGTCTTGAAAAAAAATTGGGGGTGGGGGGAGTAGTAAAAAGGATGTTCCTTTGGCCAGTCTTCCTTCCCCAGGCTTCTGGCACTGTGCACATTGGGTAAGCAACACAGAATCAGAGACTCCGGCCCTACAACCTGCTTGCTGTGTGACTCCAGAAATACTGCCTAACCTCTCTGGGTGAGACTTGGTGTTTTCAGCTACAAAACTGGAAGCCTTTGTCTGTGAGCATTAAGTGCACACAGGTTCCCCACCCTCCCAAGACCACGTCTTCCAGGAACATGATCACGTGTCCCCTGATACTCACGTGATCACAACAGGGGCCACCTTGTTGGGGATGATGGACTTGGCCTTGCTGTTGTGCAAGCTTGTGGTGTGGAAGGACTGCACACTGAGGGAATGCCTGCCATCCATGGCGCTGCCGCCCTGCAGGCCCTCTAAGGAGGTGCCTGCCGAGACTGTCTGCTGGGCCGTGCTTGCTGTTGTACCCATAGTCTGCCAGCCGCCTCAGGACCCCAGACCTGCAGGGAAGAGGACACACAGTTCAGAGGGGCAGGAAACCCATTAAGAAGCAGTCCCCGGGGTCAGGGATTTAGCTCGGTGATAGAGCGCTTGCCTAGCTCGCGCAAGGTGCTGAGTTCGGTCCTCAGCTCTGAAAAAAAAAAAAAAAGAAGCAGTCCCCATCATGGCTGCAGACACAAACTCTCAGGGGCACCTAGCTCTGCTGACGCTGTGGGAGAGTTCTATACAGAGAAGGACCAGCTCCAGCTACTTAGGGAGGCTTCTCCCAGAGCCTCCCGGGCCCATCTCTGTTCCCTGTGTGCTCTAAAGAGGTAACTAGAGCCAAGCGAAGGAGAGAGGAAAGGGGCCTGGGAAACTAAGTCAGGACCACCCCGAGGGTGGTGGGGAGAGCAGGCTGTGCCAGCCACTAAGAGGGGCTAGAGAGATGGCTCAGAGGTTAAGAGCACTGGCTGCTCTTCCAGAGGACCCGGGTTCAATTCTCTGAACCCACACAGCAGCTCACAACTATCCCAGGGGACTTGACACCCTCTTCTGGACTCTAAAGGCATCATACACACATGCAGTGCACAGACACATATATGCAGGCAAGGTATCCATATACATGAAAATAAGTTAAAAAAAATTAAAGCCCTGAACATGTTCAGGAAAATAATCCCCCCACCCCCAAGACAGGGTGTCTCTGTATAGCTTTGCGTCTTTCCTGGAACTCGCTCTGTAGACCAGGCTGGCCTCGAACTCACAAAGATCCGCCTGCCTCTGCCTCCCGAGTGCTGGGATTAAAGGCGTGCGCCACCACCGCCCAGCTTAGGAAAATAATTTAAAAAAAAGAAGGGCTGAGGGACTGAGATGTAGCTCGGCCACAGAGCACTTATCATGGGGTGACATGGAGTACAGTCAGGAAAGGAGAGCTGCCCACAGGGGTGATGGTGGTTCAGGACTTCTAGGCTCAGAGAGTAGGAGATGAAGCTGGGTGGAGAGGGCTTGGACAGGAATGGGCCCGAGGCCGTGCTCATCTCCTCTGCGTCATTCTGCCAGGACAGGCACACAGGAAGACATTCTACCCGTGAGTTTCCTAGAATGAGGCCAGAGACATCCAAACTAGGTGAGCTTCCATCCGATGAAGTGTTCAAAGAGATTAGCGGCCACAGCACCCCACGACAACATCTGATCAGCGTCCGCGGCCTTTGGGAGAGAGGGGGGCAGCGCTTTCTCACCCACAGAAAGCTAGGCATCCTGGGAGGAAATGGGTCCGGCCAGGCTGAGGTTAACATTCAAGGGCTATGGCTACGGCTGAAGAGCTGGAGGATGGCGTGAGGCTTGGGGTCTGCCGGAAAAAAGGAGGCTGGGTATTCCACAGAAAGTTGAAGACATGGCAGAGCCAGGGTCATGGGAGTTTCTAGGAACTCTGTGGCCACAGACATCACACATGGCACAGATATGAGTATGGGTAGGGGGATCCTGGTAGTTCCCCTACACCCTTTTACACTTGGGAGATGGCCCACTGTGTAGCCTAAAACATGGCAGCTCTCCCAGCTGCGAATCATGGGTACTGTCTGCTCCTGAGCACACACTCCCACCCCTCAGCCCCACACCACCCTTTCATCACTGCCATGGCACCCAGAGGTGTGAACAGTGGGGGTCAGCACAAAGGCAGGCAAATCAGTCTGCAGTCCTTAGGCCTGACCTAGAGCTCACAGTGCCCAAGCAGACTCTTCTTCTGCCTCCCAACACTGTATATAGGGGATCCTTCCCCGGAGCTATCTCTTGTCCTGGGTACTCAGGGAGAAACTGACCATCTCCTCTGCCCTTCTAGAACCTTCTCCTACTACTGACAGTTCTTGTCCCATACAGAAAAGGCCCCCTGTTTTCTTTAGCCTCAGCAGCCTTGAAAACTCCCAGGAGCCTCCTGACAGTCCTGGTGACCGCCCCACACCTGTGTCTAAGAGCCCATCTCCCTGGCTCTGGAGACACTGCTCGATCCCCCACCCCTCAAAGGTACAAAGAATGAACCTTTATATTCCCGAACAGGAAATCAGGTAGCTCACAAAGCAGGGCTTTTCGGTGGACCCCAGCCGATGGGCCACAGAAAAAGAACTCTCTCTCTCTCTCTTCTTCAGCAGCCCCTCCAGCTGCTAGCCTCCACACTGAAGTTTCCCAGGCCTCCTCCCAGCAGCCTGGGCCAACGGAATGTGAGTGAGACGGTTCCAATAGGAAAAGAGGGAACTGGGCATGAGTCCATTGCCGGCCACAGCTGCCACAGGCCAAGCCCAGGCCCATTCCCACAGGACAGGCTCTACCTCACCCACCCTTTGCCTCTAATTCCTCCCTGCCTTGGGCTCGTAGACAATGACAGGCCCCAGCTGGTAGCCTGCAAGGACAGCCAGCAGACAATGCAGATGTGCACAGCTGGCAGAACAAGCAGCTAGGGTGGGCAGCATCCTTTGAAAACCGAAAGGGCCTTTAAGATGTGTAGACGGTCCTATTACACAGTGACGCAGAGGCACCCAAGGTTGCTAAGGTCAGTGGTACTGATAATCAGACCACTGCTGATGACCCTGGTCAGCTTGGCAGGGGTGTGAGTGGGCTCCCGAGGAGGCTCTTGTGGGACGTCTTGGAGGTGGAGGATGGGAGGGTGGGCGTGAAACAAGGCGGTTTAGGCAGTCCATTAGCATAGGTATGTAAACAACTTGCTGTATCTTTAGAATAACAAAATACCTGGGTAGTCAACAGACCGGAAGACAGGTTCATTCTGGTCTACAGATCCAATGGTTTCAGGCAATGGTGGGTTGGCACCATTGTTTCTGGGCCAATGGAGCGGCAGAAGCACATGGTGGAGGGGGGTCGATGGGTGGATTTCCTGACGGCCAGGAATCTGTCATGTATTATCCTGTTTAATCCTGACCTACCAAAGAGGCACTAAATCCCACGGCTCCATATGAAATTCACACACACACACACACACACACACACACACACACACACACACACAAGAACTGCTTAAAGATGGACAAGAGCCGTGAGGACGTGCACCCATCGAAACAAGCACGCGACGCGAGGACAGTGCTCACTCACGTTCAGTGACACATTTCCAAAGACTCAATAACCAAGGCCCTGGAATTCCCAGGCTCTCACACAGCTGGCCAAGTGAAGTCCTGCAGCTACTTCCCCCGCAAAAAAACGGCTCCGTAGTTTTGTTTATTCGATTGATATTTATGTATTTGAGACAAGCGTAGCACTGGCTGGCTAGGAACTCGGTATGTAGTCCCGGAGAGCTCCCGATCATCTCCTCCCTCAGCTTTGTCCCGTCGAGTACTGGGATGAAAATCGTGAGCCACCGCAAACAAGCCCACAAGTCCTGAAGTTTCTTACCAAGGTAAGCCACCACGTGACTCAGCAGTTCCACCTAAACGGTTCTACCAGAGAACAAGCCTGAAGGATGCTCCTCCATAGCTTCAGGACTCACATGGCCAGTGCCTGAGACCACTACTAATGCCCGTCAGCTGGTGACCGAGGAACAAAGCCCCGTAGAGCTGTGCCATGGGGACTCATTCGGCAACGGTGACATAGTGGAAGACACATCACTATAACAGAGTCACAGTCACATGAAGAGGAGGAGTAAGCCTGGCCCCAAAGGCCAACTTTTGTTACCTCACGGCAGCACACGGCAATCTAGAAAAGGCAAGAACCTTAACGAAAGCAGGGTGCAGGGGCTGGGGGCTGCAAGGGGGCTCAGTGGCACCTTGGAGGGCAGAGCTGTCCTGGCTTGTCCAGAACAGCACCTGGGCCAGCAGACATCAGTGAAGCAAACTGAGCTCTCAGGGCCAGGGAGCGCTGTGCACCAAGCCCCCACCACCAGGGGCCACGGAGTCATCTCAGCCTTCCACAGGGTGGAAGGGGCCGCTCCCACGACAACACCCCCCCCCCCACGTGCTACCCAACAGATGCCCAACTCCTTCAGGAAGCCTCCCTGATCTCACACACACACACACACACACACACACACACACACACACACACACACCTGTCTCTCAACTCCCACAGCCTCCGTAGGGCATCGCTGCTTCTCTCTGGTCGCAGCAGGAGCCATCCTGCATCTTCCCTGAGTCAGGACCAGCTGCCTGCCTCCTTGCAGAGGACCAAACTGCTCCTAGAAGGAATCAGCTCAGAGTAGGCATCTATCACTGCCTGCCCTGCCGGGCAGGTCAATGTCCTGGAGCCAAGGCTAGCATTCGGCAACAGACAGACACAAAACACTGACTGGAGCCTCACTTCAACACCAACGTGCAAGCCAGGGCTCAGAGCTTCCTTTTCCTGGTCCACTGCTATTAAATTTCCCACACCTAACCTGGCTCCTTCAGGAATTTTTTTTTCTTTTCAGAGCTGAGGCCCGAACCCAGGGCCTTGTGCTTGCAAGCCTCAGAGGAGCAGAAGACCAAACTGCTCCTAGAAGGAATCAGCTCAGAGTAGTGGCAGGCAAGCGCTCTACCACTGAGCTAAATCCCCAACCCCGGAATTTTTTTTTTTTTAAATGTAATTGCGGTTAAGTGTTTCAAGGTCATGGCGCCTCCCTACTGCCCCAGTTGCTCCTGCTCTATGTCCGGCTGGGACCATCCCCCTGTGGAAGTCCACTGCTACAGCCCAGTGGACTTTCCATTGACCAACAAGGAAGTCTAGGAGGTGCTTTACAGAGCAACAGTGGAGGAGGCAAGGAGGGGCTCCCCGGATGACTCAGCTTAGTAACGGGAGTGTCCTCTCTGTCCCACACCTGGAGTCCCCGACTCGTGTCCCGGGGATCCTCGTCCCCCACCTCTTCCTCTTAAAACAAGAATGGTATCCACTGGAACGTAAATGAAACCTTCTGGGGGTTGGGAAGGAGAGAGTCCCTACCTCTCCTAACTTGTCTTGTTTTGTTTTGTTTTTGTATTGTGTTTTTTTTTAAAGATTTATTTATTTATTATGTATACAGTGTTCTGCCTTCTTGTGTGTCTGCATGCCAGAAGAGGGCATCAGATCTCATTCTAGATGTTTGTGAGCCACCATGTGGTTGCTGGGAATTGAGCTCAGGACCTCTGGAAGAACAGCCAGGGCTCTTAACCTCTGAGCCATCTCTCCAGTCTCTGTATTGTGTTTTTATGGCACTTGGGGTTGAACTAGAGCTTGTGAAAGTTTCGGGTTCCAGCCCCAGAACCCTGTATAAACCAGGCAGGATGGGACACACCTGTAATCCCAACACTTGGTCAGTGGAGGCAGAAGGATCATAAGTTCAGGGGCAGGGACTGGAGATATGGCCCAGTGGTCAAGAGCACTGGCTGTTCTTGCAGAGGACCCAGGTTCAGCTCTCAGCAGCCACATGGTGACTCACAACCATCTGTAACTCTAGCTCCGAAGGATTCAACACCCACTTCTGACTTCTGGGAGCACCAGGCATACATGCAAGCAAACCACTCACACATAAAGCAAAATAAATAAATCTAAACAAACAAACAAACAAAACCCAAGTTCATGGTCAGCGAGAGGTCCTTCTTGGCCTGGGCCATGAGGGATGTGGCTCGCTGGTCCTCAAAAGCAAGATGGACCTACCTGGGAAACCCTGGGAGACTTTGCACACCCTGAGGCTGCCACTCAGGTTCTCAGCCTAAAATCAACCTTAAGTTTGATCAAAATGTCCACAGTCGGGGCCAATGAGATGGTTCAACAGAAAAAGGCATCTGCTGTCAACCCTGAGGACCAGAGTTTGAGCCCCGGGACCCACACAGTAAAGGAGAAAACCTACTACTAGCTGTCCTTTGACCTCCACGGGTATGCTGTCTGTGTGCTGTGGTTCCCGCTCTCTCTCTCTCTCTCTCTCTCTCTCTCTGATAAATAAATACTATTTTAAATGCCCAGAATGCCTCTGTTCCCCAGGAAGAGCAGGAATGACAACCTAAGCACAACGCTACCCAGGACCAAGACCTTTCTTGTAGATACCCGTGGCACGTGACTAGACTCTAGCTAACAGGACGTAAGGGACAGCATCGAATGCCGAGCTCCAGAATCCTTCCATATGAGAGCCTTTCCTCCTTCTTCCATCCTGTGGCCTGGGACAGATGTGACAGCAGACGTTTTGCAGCCGTGTCGAGCCTAGAGCTTGTGAAGGCGCAACCTAGGAAGGAACGGTGGCCATCCAAGGTCCTGAGGGGAACCATGGAGTAGAGCCACCCCAGCAGGCGTGATCTACAAAGCCCTGAGCTTGCATAGGGACAGAGAAATAAACTTCCACCTTGCATAAACTCCTGTTATTTGGCTTTTCCTATGACTTACAGACAAATCTAATCCTGACTAAGGCACCCTGTTATTTTTAGGCTGGACCCTCAGTGACCACAGACCAGATGGTCACAGGAATGAAAGCTTGCCTCTCATGCAAGAGAATGTCAACCTTTCCTGCCGGTGGACAGGCTGTGCTAAAGACTGTACGTCTGCTCTCAGGGTTTGAGGTGGAGGGAGTCACAGCAGAGGGTGATCACAGAACACATGAGCCACCCCCTACCAGTTGTTGGGGGCAACTGCGTGGAGACACAGACATGAACCTGCCATCAGTTGATCTCTCCTACCAGCTGCAGGGTCTAGAAAGTTCTGAGCAGGTATCACGTTCCCTGCTGCAGAAAAACACCTGGCCTCTGCTGCTCCCAAAAGGCAGAGGAGCTCAGAGTGTCTTGATGTCCCTCCAGGAGCCCTTGTAAGCCATGAGAGTCCCCGCTAGGCAAAAAGGGGTCACCAGGGAGAGAAAGAGGCCCGCAGCCAAGCTGGTCTGCTCCAGATAGAGGTAGTAGTAGGCAGTGCAATTTCCCAGAAGAGCCAGAGACTCCGGAGAAGCAGCTGTTTCCCTGGCTTCTGCCTATGGCAGCCCCCCCCCCCTCCCCGAGTACTGGTACGACCTCAGTTAGCAGGGCAGAGACAGTCTAGATGCCTTAGGGTCAGCAGAAACCTAGACTCTCTTGGGGACCCATGAGGCTATGAGGGCACCACCTGCCCACTTCCCTTATGGCCACCTGGGCCTCAGAGGGCCAGCAGTAACTTAACACTCAAGCTCCACTTGTGACTCTGGCAACCCTGCAGGACCCCCACGGTCCATTCTCATTCCTCCCAACTCCATGGCCTGCAATCCAAACTCCCTTGTCTAGCATTGAAAACCCCTTCTGGGGCTAGAGCAGCGGCTCAGGGAGCAGAGTGCCCGCCCAGCAAGCACAAGGCCCTGGGTTCTATCCCTCAGCACCATATAAACCAAGGGTGGTGGTGCACATCTGCAGTCCCACCACTTAGGAGGTGGAGGCCAGAGGATCAGGCGTTCAGGGTGATCCTCAGCTACCTTCCAAGTTCAGAGCTAGACTGGGCTACATAAGACCTTGTCTCCAAAAAAAAAAAAAAAATCAATGCCGGGTGGTGGTGGGGCACGCCTTTAATCCCAGCACTCGGGAGGCAGAGGCAGGCGGATCTCTGTGAGTTCGAGGCCGGGCTGGTCTACAAATCAAGTTCCAGGAAAGGCGCAAAGCTACACAGAGAAACCCTGTCTTGAAAAAAATAATAATAATAAAAAAATTAATTAATAAAATAATAAAATAAAATACACCCGCTTCTCACCCCCATGCCCAAGATTATAGGCTAAACCAGACTGCACCTGCCTCAGAATAACTGGAAAAGCCCCACAGAAGCTTCTCTCAGCCTCGACTTGCTTTTGTTCCTTTTTTATATTTAAATATTTGATTATTTGTTTGTTTGACTCAGACAGGGTCTCACTGTGTAGCCCTAATGTCATGGCCCGTGACACTAGCTGGAAATTTCAATGTAAACCAGGTCGGCCTTGAACTCACAGAGCTCTGCCTGCCTCTGCCTGCCTCTTTGCCCATGCCCAGCGAAACTTTTTTAAAATTTATTTTATTTTGTATGTGTAAGTGGTGGGGCACTTTCATGCCACGGTGGTCCTGTGGAGGTCAGAAAGGCAATTTGTGCGAGCTGGTTCTCTCCTTCTCCCAGTAGGCCCTGACATCATTAGCAGCAGCTGCCTTTACTCACTGACCCAGCCTCGCCCCTGACCTCCTGACAGGCCTTGGGGGTCAGCCTAGCCTTCTCTGTGGGCCACCTTTGTTTCCACATGGACAGTGAGGGGACAGACCAGATGGGTGGCTTTTGGTCATCTGACAGCTGAATCATTCATGCAAAATCCACACTTCCCAACAGTGCTGTGTGCAGCCAATCACATGCAGAGCCACTGAGCTGGCTTCTGGCTCAGGGCAGAACTGTAGAGCCCCTGGTTCCCAGACCCGCTCCAGAGACCCTCGGGGGAAGAAACTCCAGCAGGGATAGCCAACTGTTTTGGCTTCCCTGGGCCCCAACTGGCGAAGAATAATCATGGGCTACATGGAGTGTCCAACCTGAAGCTTACAGGCTGACAGACAGACATGTATTGTATATGATACTAGGGCCAAGGCTGTCATCTACAAAGTACGCCTCCCAAAACTGTGCAATTTAGTTACAAAAAAAATACAAAAAGAAAAACCTCAACATTTGGTGTTGGTCGGGCGGTGGTGGCACACACCTTTAATCCCAGCACTTGGGAGGCAGAGCCAGGCAGATCTCTGTGAGTTCCAGGATAGCCAGAGCTACAGAGAGAAACCCTGTCTCAAAAAAGAAAAAAAGAAAAATTGCTGTTCGAGCACACTCAGGGTTATCCTACACAGATCACACCTCCCAGGACACAAGCTTCCTTGCTTCTGCGCCCTGGTATTGTTGGGTTCCACACAAGAAGTGCCACCCTGCCCTCACCCCCTCCATCTCATCCACCCGCAGTCACTAGAAAATGCCCAAGCCTTGCCGCTCTCAGCCCATGTTCCAGTACCTTTAATCAGCCCCCCCCAGTCTACACCCCCACGCCCCACACAGCCAACTTGGTGTTTCTAAGTACAGCAGCCCACAGACTCGAACTCCTGATACACGTAGTTTCAAAACGTCTCTTGCTGGGTGAATTTCACATTTCTCATCGCTCCAGAGCAGTGCTATGAGGAACAGAGGGCTATCGTCCCATTCCGCAGGTGGAACAAACTGATGTGCGGAGTTCACTGTCTGAGAAGCCACTTCGTGTCTCAAGGGACACAGAGAGGCCTAAAACACGGACTGTCAGGAGGCAGAGCATGATGGGCAGAGGGGAGTGTCCTTTTCAGGGCTACAGCCTCCCACATGCTCCTGGAAGCAGATGCCCAGACCTTAACAATAGAGCTAAAAATAGCCTGATCCATCTTGAGGACAGTGGCTGAGTGAGTGGCCAGCTGCAGGAAACATCTGCCCCAGCTTCAGAACAAATACAGGGAAGTCACCAAGCTACAGTGTTCCCCTGCTGGGGGACCAAAGGGCTGGAGTGGAATCATAAAACTCTGAAGACGGGGAGTGCTGGGAAGATGTTTCAGTCACACACACACACACACACACACACACACACACACACACACACACACACATCAATTTTTTTTTCAAGACAGAATCTCAAACTCACAGAGATCTGCCTGCCTCTACCTCCCAAGTGCTGGGATTAAAGGCTGTGCCACCACCTCCTGGTGTACGTCAAGTCAATATTTTTAACTATTACAAGAAGTAGACATGCCTGAAGACCACCACCCAAGATTGACTCTAGTCCCCACATGCCCCTGCACACAGCACACATACATACACACACTTTCAGGTCTGTCCCTAGAGCATGGGCTCAGATTGTCCCCTTCCTTCCCAGGCCCTGCCCCTAACACAGGCACAAACATGAATGTGTGTGAACACTCACATGGAGTCAGTCTCCCCCTCAGCCATCAATATGTATCTTAGAATTGGAGTCAAAGGTGCTTTTGAGATTCCATTCTGTTCTCTGTTTACAGAGGAGGAAACTGAGGCCCAGTGGTAGCCAGAGACCCGCCCACACTCAAACAGTGAGCAGCAGAATGGGACCCAGGGTCTCCTACCCACCTGTCCCCTTCACCTCTCTGGTTATTTGCTTGCCTGCCCAGAACTAGGGAAGACCCTATTATGGGATACACACCTGTTTCCGGCAAGCGGTGAGAACAGATTCCCATTAAAAGGACTTCAAGGAGACTCAAGGAAGAACTTCCCTGAGCCTGCCCAGCTGCCTCCACCTGCCTACGGCTCCCAGAACCCATGCTGCACTAAGACTTCAGTGCAAGGCACTAGTCACTGTCCCAGGAACAGCCACATCAACAGGCCTTCGCAGATCATCAATAACAGAAATACGGAGCAGAGCCACATCCTACGACAAGGTAGGAACAGAGTCTTGGAAATCGCAGTCACTGGTGGGTGGCCTCTCTGCTGGCAGTCTGGAAGACACAGGACCTCTCTCAAGCTTGCTCACTCTTAGTCTTACTCATTCTACATCTTCCTGCCCAGCATCACCACCCATCCAAACTGAGAGAAGCTTTCTGCCCTCCCCCAGAGGGTCCCCCACATCTCTGTAGGAAGAAGGGGCTGGGCCTAGCCTTCAGGTACATCCCAGGGCCTGGCTAGGGCTTGGCACAAAGGGGTCACCTGAAGGAACACAGAACAGAAGGTTGGACTCATAGGAGCCTCTCATGAGAACTAACGAATCAGCAAGACAAGACAGGTGCAGTTTTAGGCCAGGGTGGGGGACACAGTGCCTGTATCACAGAGGGCCACCATGTGTAACTACCCATTAAAAATGACAGGCAGGCCAGGCGGTGGTGGCGCACGCCTTTAATCTCAGCACTCGGGAGGCAGAGCCAGGCAGATCTCTGTGAGTTCGAGGCCAGCCTGGGCTACCAAGTGAGTCCCAGGAAAGGCGCAAAGCTGCACAGAGAAACCCTGTCTCGAAAAACCAAAAAAAAAAAAAAAAAAAAAAAAAAAAAAAAAAAAAAAAATGACAGGCAGAAGGATGCTCAGCCCTGGATTCCACACCGCTGAGGACAGTGAGGAAGGAACACAGAGTCCAGAGGCCCCGTGGACACCAGAGGGGTGGATATCCCATCTGAGAGCACACCCCACCCATGTGGGTCAGCAGCTTGCCTGAGACCCTTGGACCTACCTCGTCTCTTGAGTCATGCCCTCCTGTCTCTCAGTGGAGCAAGAAAAATCGCCAAGCTACACCCTCCACATGCACGCCCTCATTCACACCAGAAAAGTATTGAGGCTCTGAGCAAAGTTCAAGCAAATCTTTTTGTCATTGTGTGTGTGTGTGTGTGTGTGTGTGTGTGTGTGTGTGTGTGTGTGTGTATCTGGGAGGAGGTATTTTGTGTCGGTTTTGGTTGTTATTGCTTACAAGAGTCTATGTATGTGGTTAAGTGTGATTGTCTACGTGCACATGAGTATATATAGCAACATCAGTGATTTTCCTCAATGAACTGTGTTCATTGATTCAGGTCTGTCAGTTGAACCCAGAGCTCCTGATCTCCACTGTATTGATTGATTCAGGGACTGTCAGTTGAACCCAGAGTTCCTGATTTGACCAGTCTAGTTAGCCAGCTTTTTTCCAGAGACTCCCTGACTCTGTCTTCCAAGTGGGCAGTCCAGTCACACAACACTGGGTATTGGGTACTCAAATTCCAGTCCTCCTATCAACAATGGTAAGCATCTCACCTGATGAATAATCACCTCAGCCCTGATTTTTTTTTTAAGATAGGGTCTCATGTATGTATCATGAACTCATTATGTATCTGAAGATGACCTTAAACACCTAATCCTCCTGCTTCCACTCCTAAATGCTGGGGTTACATTTTGCATTACTCCTGTCTTCGTTAGGGTATTATTCTATTGCTGTGAAGAGACACCATGACTACAGCAACTCTTATAAAGAAAAACATTTAATTGGGGCTGGCTTACAGTTGCAGAGGTTCAATCTATTATCATCATGGTGGGACATGGTGGTGTGCAGACAGGCATGGTGCTGGAGAAAGAACTGAGAATCCTACATCTTGACTCACAGGCAACAGGAAGTGGTCTGAACCAGTGGGCGTGGCTTGAGCACATATGAGACCTCAAAGCCCGCCTCCATAGTGACATGCTTCCTCCAACAAAGCCACGCCTACTAATAGTGCCACTCCCTATGAGCTTATGGGGGCCAATTACATTCAAACTACCACAACCCCAACTAACCAAATAATGAATTTTTTTTTTTTTAATATGCTGCATCTTACATGTAGGAACATTTTTTTTTTTTTAGATTTATTTATTTGTTATGTTTACAGTATTCTATTTGCATATATTCCTGCATGCCAGAAGAGGGTGCCAGATCTCACTACAGATGGTTGTAAGCCACCATGTGGTTGCTGGGAACTGAACTCAGGACCTCTAGGAAGAACAGTCAGTGCTCTTAACCTCTGAGCCATCTCTCCAGCCCCAAATAATGAATTTTTAACACCAGACAGTAATGTGCTCTATCTGGGTTGTCGGGGGACAATATAAATTAAGACAGATGAGCTGGGGAGACAGAGCAGTGGATTCAGTGCCTGCTGCATAAGCAAGAGAACCCAAGTTCAATGCCCGGCACCACATAAAAAAGTCTGGGGCATCTTTTCAACCAGCACCAGAGATACCAAGACGCAAATCCCCAGAGGTTGCTAGCCAGTCAGACTAATTCAGCCAGTGAGAGCCATTGAAAAAGACACCCACCCAGTGCTGACCTCTGACTTGCACACATACGCACCCCACGTACATAGACACATGAACACACAGGAAGACGATGGGCAAGAAAATGTCTGGATTGCTATTGAAATGGTGACCAGTAAACCTGCAAGAGGAAAAAAGGAACGGGTGACGTGCAGTGGCCACCAAGACAGCCCAGACACTGGGCAAAGGACTGCAGTTCTGTAAGCACGCTTCTCAGGGACCAGGGTCCCCAGTATCTTCATTCCAGGTTACCCGGATGGGAACCCATGTGACAGCATGCTGCTTTCCTTGATGGGTTGGTATTTTGTGGGGCAAAAGCCACAGCAGGGAACAAGGCAGTGCCCCACGTGGGCTGGCCTGTGTTCTCACTGTGACAACATACAGCACCGTATCATCTAAGAGTGTCCTCCACGAGGCGGTGAAAGTTACCCAGAACCACCGCCTTTTTTTTTTTTTTAAGATTTATTTATTACATATACAGTGTTCTGTCTGCATGTATGTCTGCAGGCCAGAAGAGGGCGCCAGATCCCATTACAGATGGTTGTGAGCCACCATGTGGTTGCTGGGAACTGAACTCAGGACCTCTGGAAGAGCAGCTAGTGCTCTTAACCGCTGAGCCATCTCTCCAGCCTGAGGCACCGCTTTTCAATATCGGTGTGCTGACCCAATTCAGCTGCTCTCACCTCAGTGTGAGAGGGGTCTGGAAAAATATTGTACCAGAGCTGGTTAGGTGCCAGAGTTAAACTGGCCTTTTGGTCCAAAGAGTGCATTTTCACTTGAGAGAAAACAGCGTCGTTCTCAAAAAGGAGAAGGGTGAACGGGTTTTCAGCCGCTGGTAAGGTCAGAGCTCTCAGTGGGAAAAAACCAGACCTGCACCAGGAACCATGAGTGGTGCACAGGTTCTCAAGGCATAAAAATTACTCAGGTGATAAATGCAATAGTAACAGTAATGGACAGGCTGGGGGTGTGACTCAACAGGTAGAATGCTTGCCTAGCATGCCAAAGGTCCTGGGTTCAATCCCCGATACTACATACACTGTGCATTGTTGTGGGATGATCTTTTTGTACACTGTGAAGATGTGTCACTGTGATTGGTTTAATAAAAAGCTGGATGGCCAATAGCTAGGCAGGAGGTATAGCGAGGACTTCTGGACAGAGAGAACTCTGGGAGGAAGAAGAAAGGAGGAGCCGCCAGCCAAATGGAGAGGAAGCAGGATGGGAGTACAGAGTAAAGGTAACTAAACCACATAAAAGAATGTAGATTAAAAGATATGGGTTAATTTAAGTTATAAGAACTAGTTAGGAACAAGCCTAAGCTATTGACCAAGCTTTCATAATTAATAACAAGTCTTCCTGTCATTATTGGGAGCCGACAGTCCCAGCGACAAAGTCCAACTACAGTGTATGGTGGTACAAGTCCAGAACTTGCAAGATGCAGCCAGGGTGATCAGACGTTCAAGGCCATCCTTGGCTACACAGGGAATTCAAGGCCAGCCTGAATGAGAACCTTCTCAAAAGATCTGCCAGGTGTGATGGTGCACACCTTTAATCCCAGCACTCAGGAGAGAGATGCAGGTGGATCTCTCCGGAGTTCGAAGCCATAGAGAGAACCTGTCTCAGGGTGGGTGTGGGGTCAGTGTCTTCCTGCCTAGTAAGCCAGTGTTTCCCCCAAAGGCCTGCACCTGATGTTACAAAGTCACAGAAAAGCCATTCAAAATGTAGCATGCTCATGGGATTCGGGTTTAACAGAGAAAGATCACTAACGTTTCTAGATGCTCTGCTCACTTCTAACAATCTACTCCTGGGCCAACGACAGGGCTCAGTGGGGAAAGGCACTTGACACCAAGCCTGATGACCTAAGTTTGGTTCCCAGGACCCAGAAGATAGAGAGACCCAAGTCTGGCAAGTCACCTCCAACCTCTATGCCCACGCCATGGCTTGTTTGTGACTCCCAGCACTTGGGAGGCAGAGGCAGGTAGATCTCCATGATCCAAAGTGTATACCTTTGGAGTTCCAGGGAACCAGCCCTTCACGGTAAGACCCTATCTGAAATAAATCAGTGGATTCTACGGTAGTATTTTTACCTAGTATCAAAGGAAAGTGCCCCCAGGTGACTGAAACATCATGGTCCACTCACGCATCAATGGGCCGATGAGCCTTCTCCACACATTTGAGCCAAGCAGCAGATCACAGCCCACTGGATGCAAAAGCAGAAATGGACACCCGGCTGGCTTCTCCTGGGCCAGACACAAAAGAGTCTTGGAAAACTGAAACAATGACACTCTGGCCAGGAGGGCACACACGTGTCTGCAAGGATACAGTTTAAAATGCTCTTAGTGAGTATGGTATCTGGGGGGCAGGGATAGCCCAGGTGATTTTTCTCATCTTTCCAAATACTTTTATCTTCTCTGATTTTTTTGGAGTGTTTTGTTTGGTTGGTTTTTGGTTTGTTTTTTGTTTTTTGTGTGTGGTGCTTGGGAATGAACGCGTCACATCATGCATTCAAAAGTAAGGCCTTCTCCATAGAGCTACGCTTCTGGTCTTATTTTCTCCATTTCTCCTGCCACAGACATACCCCATACACTGTAAGGCCATTGGGATGAGCAGCCACGCTTCAGTATCAACCAAAGATATGCTGGCACCTCCCCCCCAGAAGTGGGCCCGCCCTTGAGTACCACGGACAGACTCAGAAACACCTTCCTGTAGGAAAAACCAGGACTCTGAAGTCAGCAAGACTTCTCTGCCAGGGCTATCCTGCTCCAGAGGCCTGGCCACGGCCTCTGCACCCCATTTCCTGCAGGGTACTGACGGTTACATGAGGTCATCGTGTGCTGTCCTGACCAGGTCAGCCTTCTTGTTGACACAGGCAGCCCGGGCTCCCCAGAAGAAATGAGGCCCAAGGGCAGCCATGCGGCTCCCTCACCTCACACAACTACTGGCCTGTGAGGGTAGCCCTGGACCAGTCACACTGCTTCCTTGGACCCCACTGATGGAATTCCAGGCAGGAAAGGTGGATGGCTTTTTCAGGCAGGAAGCGGAACTTGCCGGATGAAAGACAGGCCAGCATTCCATTAGGAGCCCCCACCTGCTAGTGACCCGTGGGGTCATGGGAGCTGGGAGTGTGTGGGCACATGGAGGCTGAGGAGGAAATAGGATTTACTGCAAAAGCCAAGCCCAGGGCAGCCCCCTGGGCAGGGAAGTGACTTCATTTCACACTCTGTCCTCTTTGCTTCCGCCTCTGGCACGGAAGGGACTTAACCCTGAGAAGGCCATGTTTCTCCGAGTCCCGGCCGGCTTCACATCAAGCCAGGGAAAGAAAACTCAGGCTTTCTCGAACTCTCCCCGACACCTAGCCATCCCAATTCACAGACAGGGAAACTGAGGCTCAAAGAGGCTGAGAGCAGGCCAGAGCCTCCACCACCTTTCCCATGACCCTGAGCTGCAGTCGGGGAGATGTTAACCATCCATCAGGGAAGGCTCCTGAAGACCGTAAGGGAACCAAGCCTTGAAAGGAAAATAATGGTGTCGTTTCCAGAAGGAACAACACAGATTGGCGCTCTGTGCCATGCAGGGCCTCCTGGGAAATCACATGGTACCTGGGACTAGAACAGCGGGCAGGAGGGGGACCCCAAGTGCCTTGGGCATTGAACCAAGACGTCAGGTGTCACTCTGTTGGTGAGATGTGCTGCCCAGGCTCGGCAACAGTATGGAGGCATGGCCACGGCCAAGAGTCACCTTCCGGAGGCCATGCAGAGGACGAAGCGCGTGGAAAGGCACCCTAGCAAGCATTCGAAATGTCTCTGGAACAGGGAGCCTGAGTGTTGTGGAATATTATTTTAACTGTGTGAAGACGTGCTCATGTGCTTGTGCTGTATTTGTTTAGTTATGTCAAGACGTGTGGTATTTGTTTCACCTTGCCTGCCTAAGGCACCTGATTGGTCTAATTAAAAAGCTGAACGGCCAATAGCTAGCTAGGCAGGAGAGGGATAGGCGGGGCTGGTCGGCAGAGAGAATAAGTAGGAGGAGGAATCTAGAGAGGAGAAAATGAGGGAGAGGGGGCGGACATACCTGGGGCTAGAAACAGGCAGCTTCCAGACAGATCTGAGAAGCAGTAAAAGTAAGATTTACAGAAGGAAAGAAAGGTAAAAAGCCCCGAGGCAAAATGTAGATGAAGAGAAACAGGTTAAATGATAAGAGCTAGCAAGAAATGAGCTTAAACTAAGGCCGAGCATTCTAACTACTACTAAGTCTCCGTGTCATGATGTGGGAGTTGGTTGGTGGCCCCAGAGAAAAAGCCTGATACACCTGAGACTTGGCCCCTTCCCAATACCACCCCAACAGCTCTGAGAGAAGAGAAAGAAATTCCCAGCAGCCCAGGCCAGGTCTACAGCTGACAGCAGCCGGATCAAGGCACAGGGTGGGTAGACCCTAGAGTCCTGCCTCAGCACCAGCACCCTGGCAGCCTTGACTGAAGCCCTCTGTACTTCCGGGTCAGAGTCCATTAGACAAAAATAATGCTTCCTGGGGCTGGAGAGATGGTTCCAGAGATGGGCAAGAGCACTGGCTGCTCTTCCAGGGGACCAGGATTCAATTCCAGCAGCTACACACTAGTTTATTACTCCAGTCCTAGGGGATCCGATGCTCAGTTCTGGTCTCTGGGGGCCCTGCAAGCATGTGGTGCACAGGTAAAGCATTCACACACTGTGGTGGTTACTCTTGTTTGTCAACTTGACCACATCTGGAATTAACTAAGACCCAAGCAGCTAGGCACACCTGTGAGGACTTTTCTTGATTGGCTCATTTGAGGTCAGAAGACCTACCCTAAGTCTGGGCCACAGCTTCCGGTGGCAGCCCACATAAAAAGACGTGGAGAAGGAAGCGTCTGCATTTTGCCTGCTTGCCCTCACTCTTGCTGGCAAGTTCATCCCTTTGACTGGTAAATAGAGTCTGTTTCTTCAGGATTCCAAGGTATACTGATAACCAGCTGAGACATCCAGCCTCCTGGACTCTCTGTTGGGAGACTAGCCCGACCACAGCCTGTAAGCAAGTCTACTAAATCCCCTTTATATAGAGATAAAGACACGGATTCATCCCATCAGTTCTCTTCCTCCAGAGAACCCCGACTAATACATGCACATGAGCATAATAATAAAAATTTTAAATCATGACGATGAGGATGCCCAGTCAGACTGAGATGACCCCTGCCGGACCCACCTGCCTGCCCACAGCCAGCAATTCCACACACACCTGCTGCTGTGCTGTTTCCTATGCCCCACGGGCCAGCAAACACAGATGGGTGGCAAAGAATACTGGCAGACCGCAGTACCACCTGATACTAGGTTTACCCCACTCATCGAGACAAACCATGACCCTGGGGCCCTGACGGGGTGAACCTAGTCCCCAGGCCTCTGTCTGCCCTTCCTAACTCTAGGCCAAGAGAGCCCCAGGGAGGGGCGCCAGGCTGCACGGGAAGATGGGGCTTGGTTTCTCCTCTTCCTGTTTATCTGTCCCCACCATCCTGAAGCTCCTGGCACTGTTTGTTCAGGGAAAGTCCTGCCAAGAGGGACATCCTGCGTTACGGCCACCCTGGGCTGGGCTTCCCCGCTGGCTTTGTGGTGGGGGCTCTGAGGGCCACCTGCCTGCATACCCCAGCCTGGCTCTGAGGCTACTACTGCAAAGAAGGGATGTCCATCAAGCCGGGCACCTGGGCCTGAAGACAGGCCTGTGTCCCCCTGGGCATCAGTTGGCTCCATGTACAGACGAGAGAAGTGACAGGAAAGATTCCAGGCAGGGACCTAAAAGCCCGCTTTGGGGGGTCAGGAACACAGAGCCGAGGCTGTGCAGCCAGGGAGACCTGGTAGCCAAGCCTGGCTCAGCAATGTGAACTTGGCCACATTATGAACTTCTCTCAGCCCAGTCTCTCTCCTGTCAGGTGACAAGAGCAGAGAGCCCACAGGGAAGGGGTGGCACCTTATAAAAAAACAGCAGCTGTCACCAGGCAGTCATGGTGCACGCCTTTAATCCCAGCACTCGGGAGGCAGAGCCAGGTGGATCTCTGTGAGTTCGAGGACAGCCTGGTCTACAGAGCGAGATCCAGGACAGGCACCAAAACGACACAGAGAAACCCTGTCTCAGAAAAACAAACAAACACCCCAGCAGCTGTCATCTTCTCCCCCAGTGCCGGCTCCTCACTCAATCCTCAAATGTGAAATGCCCCGCCCACCCCCCCACCCCCAAAAAAATAGTTACATTGGGCTGGAGAAATGGCTCAGCAGTTGAGAGCCCGTGGCTGCTCTTCCGGAGAACCCAGGTTAGATTCCCAGCACGCGCACAGTGGCTCACAACCATCCGTAACTCCAGTTCCAGGCACACACGTAGCACATATACATACACATAAAATAAAAATAAATCTTTAAAAAAAATAATTGAGCCGGGCGGTGGTGGCGCACGCCTTTAATCCCAGCACTCGGGAGGCAGAGCCAGGCGGATCTCCGTGAGTTCGAGGCCAGCCTGGGCTACCAAGTGAGTCCCAGGAGAGGCGCAAAGCTACACAGAGAAACCCTGTCTCGAAAAACCAAAAAAAAAAAAAAAAAAAAAAAAAAAAATAATTGAAAGAATAGTCAGTCACGTGGAGGCAGAGGCAGGAGGATCCTGAGTTCAAGGCCAGCCCGGGCTACATAGCAAGGCTCTCTCACAAATAAAACAAGGAGAACAATTAGGGCCCAAGAAGGAAGGAAATTCTGGCAGGTGCTGCCACATGGGGGAACCCTGAAGACACTACGCTGTTTGAACGAGCCAGAAATGTAACAAGGAGAGCTGTGTGGCTCCACTTCGTGGCCCCCATAGCCATCCACCAGACCTAGGAAGCAGGACAGTGGCTTTCAGACACTGAAGAGTTGGTGTCTACCGGGGCACTGAGTTTCTGGTTGAGAAGATGAGCCTGTTCTAGAAAGGCGGCGGATGTGGCACAGTCGGCAGAGAATTTGCCTGGCACTCACAAAACCCTGGTTAATTCCTTAACACCATATACACCAAGCACGGTGGTACCATGTACTCCAGAACTCGGGAGCTAGAGACAGGAGGAGGATCAGGAGTTCAAGGCCAGCCTCTGCTACATAGCGTGTCTCCCGCCAGCCTGAGCTACATGAAAACTTGCCGAAAGACAGACGGACACACAGAGACCAGGGCAAACCTAAGCCTGACCATCTGCTCTGCTGGGATCAGGGATAGGGGACAGAGGAGGAGGGGGACAACTGCTGAGTGGGCGTGTCCATTACCACAAGACTCAGAAGCATAGTCTCCCTCCCCCCCTCCACTCCAGCTGGATCTGGAAGTTGCAGCCAGGGTGGGGGTGGGGAAGAGTGGGGAGTCAGATAGACTGAGTGACACTTCCTGTTGCAGGCCGTCTGGAAGCTCCTCAGCTTCCTTCTTGGTAAAAGAAGGACTCCAGCCAACAATTCACTCCTGGGCGTCTCTTCGAGAGAGGTAAGAGAGCTTTATTCCAACTCCCACAGGTTAGAAATAAGGCTCAGGCCCACCCCAGGAACAAAGGAACACAATTGTGACTGCTCTTGTGGAGGACCCAGGTTTGGTTTCTAGAGCACCCACATGGCAGCTCACAACCTTCTGTGACTCCAATTCCAGGGATCCAGTGCCCTCTCTGACCCCAATGAGCACCACACACACATGGTGTACACACACACACACACACACACACACACACACACACACACACACACAGAGGTAAACCCTCATACACATTGAAAAAAAAAAAGCCACCCTAATTGTAAGGACCACCTCGTACTGCCGTGCAGTCTGGGCTGGGGTTTGTTTCCACGTTTAGAACCCAGTTCCTTCTCCATGAAGGCCACGTGACAACATCACACCCCCAGCACCAAGAAAGATGGGCTCAAGTCCGAACATGGAGTCGGGAGGGCAGACTAGGCCACCTCACCCCCACAGGAGCACAGCCGTGCCTGACTGACAGGGCCTAGTTTCCGAGCAGGCTGGACTACGGTGGAGTCGAGACCATCTGTGTGTCCCGGGCAAAGCCCTTGGCTGCTGTGCCAAGTTCTGACTCCCACAAGAAGTGGGCTGAAGAACCACTCCATACAACGTCAATGGTGCCATTATTCCGCCCTTATCGGCAAGCCCAGAAACAGGCCTGCCAGGAGCTAAGGCTGACCTACTGAGACAGACAGACAAAGTCACTCACAGGCAGTGTGGGCTTAACTGGGAGGTCTGGTTACCCCAATCCATATACCCAGCCCCAAGTCCTTGATATACATAGTCTGAACACAGTCCAGGTAGCTGGGGGCAGTATCAGGAGAGGCCAGGGCCCCAGCGCTCTGCCGGCCACCCAGCACTGGCCACCTCTGAGACTGGGCCACTTCCCCACACCAGCATGGCTCACTGCAGGTGGCTGGCTTTCCAGCATCCTTTGCATTCCTGATTCTCTAGGTGTTTGCTTTTTGATGATGCTAGGGATAGAACCCAAGGTTTTGAGCATGATAGGCAAGCGCTCTACCACTGAGCCCTAGTCAAAGCACCCATGTTTGTTTCCTAGTTAAATAAGACCTGAATTCTCAAGCACTTGGGTCTAACATGTATATGTAAGTTACACTCTAATGTGAGTAATTTAAACCAACAAGTACTTTTCTCTTTTTTTATATAACAGACTTAAACCCTTATGTGCTGGCCACAGCTGCAGCCTAGGTCCTCTGAACAGAGACTCTGGTGTGGGTTTTCACAGTCTCTTTCCAGAGGCCAGGGGTCAGATAACTGTTGTAGGTCTTAGAGATGGCATCAAAGGTGGCCTTGGCAAAGTTGCCCGGGGTGGCAGTGCAGCCCCCTGGCTGATGGGCAGCAGTCATCAATACCGGCCATCGTCAGTAGCTTATTGGGCTCAGGAGCAGAGATGATGCCAGTGTCTCTGGGGGCAGGGATGAGATGCACCAGCACAGAGCCACAGCGGCCTGTCACTTTGCACAGAACAGTGTGAGGCTTGCCAATCTTGTTCCCCCAGTAGCCTCTCCGCACAGGGACAATGGAAAGTTTGGCCAAGATGATGGCCCCTCAGAAGGCCGTGACTACATCCTTGGAGCACTTAACACCAAGACCAACATGACCATTGTCGTCCCCAATAGCGACAAAAGCCTTGAACCTGGTCCGCTGGCCAGCGCAAGTCTGCTCCTACATTGGCATGATCTTCAGAACTTCATCCTTTAGGGATGTGCCCAGGAAAAAGTCAATGATCTCGGATTCCTTAATGGGCATGGAGATCCAGGGACTTGATCTTCATGTCCTTAACCAGGCGGCCCAGCTTGGTGATGGGGATCCCCTCCTTGTCTTTGGCTTTACTTCCACAAGACCAAGGGCATTGACCACGGTCACGGCCTCGACCACAACCGCAGCCCCTAAGACTGCTGCCAAATCCACCATAGAAGACACCGAGGCCGGCCGGGCGGTGGTGGCGCACGCCTTTAATCCCAGCACTCGGGAGGCAGAGCCAGGCGGATCTCTGTGAGTTCGAGGCCAGCCTGGACTACCAAGTGAGTTCCAGGAAAGGCGCAAAGCTACACAGAGAAACCCTGTCTCGAAAAACCAAAAAAAAAAAAAAAAAAAAAAAAAAAAAAAAAAAAAAGAAGACACCGAGGCCTCCTAATCCTGGGCCCCTGGGTCCTCCATGCCCTCCCACTGCACCGGCATCATCCGCCACTTAGTATATTCCAGAAGAAGAAGGAGGAGGAGGAGGAGGAGGAGAAGGAGAAGCCAACAAGCACTTGCTATCTCTGAAGGAGGAATCTCTTTGAAAAGGAACCTGGGGCTGGGATGTAGCTTTTCCAGTAGAATGTTCACTTAGCAGGCAGGAAGCCCTGGGTTTGATCTCCAGTGCGGCATAAACTGGACAAGATGGTACTCTCCTGTAATCCTAGCACTTGAAAGATGGCGGCAAGAGAATAAAGAGTTCAAGGTCACCCTCTGCTACACAGGAAGTCAAAGTCGGCCTGATATATATCAGACTCTGTCCCAAGGTGGCAAAAATCAATCTACAAATAACACGCATGGTATGACTACAGTTATATGAAGTGTCCCGGATCAGAAAATCTATAGAGCTAGACAGTGGACTCGTGGGTTGGGCTAAGCAGACAATACTAAGAGTACTATTACTGTAGTAATTTGACTGTAATTGGATCCGTAAGCTCACAGGAAGTGGCACTATTAGGGGGTGTAGCTTTGCTGGAGTTGGTGTGGCCTTGTTGGAGGAAGTGTGTCACTGTAGAGGTGGGCTTTGAGGTTTCCTATGTCCAACATACCGACCATTGTCTCAGTCCATTTCCTGTTGCCTTCTGGCCAAGCTGTAGCCAGCACCATGTCTGCCTGCACGCCACCATGCTCCCTGCCATGATGGTAATGGACTGAACCTCTAAAACAGTAAGCGAGCCACCCCAATGAGATGTTTTCCTTATAGGAGCTGCCATGGTCATGGTGTCTCTTCACAGCAATAGAAACACCAACTAAGACAGTGTCTTTGGAGGTTCATGAAATGCTGTATAATTAGACCTTGGTGACAGGCGCACCATCTGTGAATATACTGAATAGAAGCAGCCGAACTAAACACCTCAGATGGGAGAGCTGAATGACATGTGAATTATTCTCAAGCCAGGTGTGGTAGCATATGCCTAAAATCTCAGCAGTCAGGAGGTTGAGGCAGGAGGATCACAGTAAGTTTTGGGCCAGCCTGAGCTGTATGGCAAGATCTTGTCAGAGAAAGAAAGAAAGAAAGGAAGGAAGGAAGGAAGGAAGGAGGGAGGGAGGGAGGGAGGGAGGGAGGGAGGAAGGAAGGAAGGAAGGAAAGAAAGAGGGAGGGAGGGAGGAAGAAAGAGAGAAAGAGAGAGAGAGAAAAGAGAAAGAAAAAAGAGAGAAAGAAAGAAAGAAAAAGAAAGAGAGAGAAAGAAAAAAGAGAGAGAGAAAGAAAGAGAGAGGAAGAGAGAGAGAGAGAAAGAAATTATATGTCAGTAACATAGACTAAGCAGTGCTAGGCTGTAGGATGCCTCCTCTCCCAGGCCCACTCTTTCCCATCCCCTTTGGTGCCCCTAAGTTCCAAGTCAACCCCATCTGAGTAAGCAGTAGCTAGACCTGGGTAGTCATCCCAACACAGAACGTCTACCTGGGAAATACTTCACACAATAGTGTTAAGACACTACACTGAACTATTAAATTAGGGGAAACGTTAAAACTTCACAGGCAGAAGGACAAGGGTTGTGTTTACCCATCTAGGACAGTGTCAAGGAGCAAGTGTGACCACAGAGATTCAGAGGAGAACAGACTGCCAGGGATTTGGGAGTGACATCCATGCCTGCTGGGCCCCTTCCTACAGAGGTGCAGACAGGCCCAGCCCTCCACCCACACACATGCCAGAAAGCATTCCTGTGCTGAGGCCCCAACCGAGCACTGCTAAGGAAGAGAAGCCGAAGCAAGCCGTCTCTGGAGCTCCCAGAAAACCTCGGCACCTGCTCCTTCTCCTCACAGACCCCAAGGCTCTTCCGCACACCCAACCAACTGCCTTCTGCAGGGCCGTATTCCTTCTAGTAACCCAGTGCGATGGGAACCCTGCTTGAAGCTGCTAGCTGGAGGACACATCCACACAGGCCCTCAGCTTTCAGCCTAAGCACTCCAAGATGAATCCCCACCAAGCAGTGTGGGGATTGCTTCTATGGTAATGCCTGGTCAGGCTTGGGGCAAGTATGTTTACCCAGTGAGCCATTTTACCTACCCTAAAACAGTTGGTTTTATGTTCAAGGAAAGGACTGTTCAAAAAAACAATGGACTAACCAAAAGTAGCACATGCCTGTAATCCCAGGACTTGGAAGACTGAGGCAGAAGGATGGCCAAATGTTCCAGGTCAGCCTGGGCAAGTAATGAGTTCCAAGCTAGCCTGGGCTATCAAAGTGAGACTCTGCCTCCAAAACACACGCACACAAAAACCGAGACAAGGAGGCTAGAGAGATGGCTCCGTTCGTGAAACGGTTGCTACGCAAGCACAAGGACCTGAGTTCGAATCCCCAGAACCCGTGTGAAAGTCAGACACAGCCACGGACATCTGTAACCCCAGAGCTCCTCCTGTGAGAAGGGTAGCTGCTAGTCAACAAAGAGACCCTGCCTCAAACAAGGCAGGATCCAAAGGCCAACATCCACAGTTGTCCTCTGACACACACACCATGACATAAATGCCCACACTCAAGAGAGTGGGGGATGTAAATATAAACACAGAAGGCAAAACCAGACAGAGAGCTCAGTCAGAAAAGTGCTTTTCTTTTTCTTTTTTTCTTTTTCTTTTTTGTCTTGTTTTTCATGACAGGGTTTCTCTGTGTAGTTTTGGTGCCTGTCCTGGAACTCGCTCTGTAGACCAGGCTGGCCTCGAACTCACAGAGATCCGCTTGCCTCTGCCTCCCAAGTGCTGCAGTTAAAGGTGTGTGTCACCGTAAAGCACTTTTCTTAGAAGCATGAGGAACTGAATTGGATGCTCAGAAGTCAGGTAAGAATGCGGTGCATGCCTGTTAGCACAAAGCTAGAAAGGCGGATCCCTGGGGCTCACCGGCCAGCCAGCCTAGCCTACCCAGGAAGCTCCAGGCCAGTAAGAAATCCTATCTCAAAAACAAGGTGAGCTGGGTGGTGGTGGCGCACGCCTTTAAATCCCAGCACTCAAGGAGGCAGAGGCAGGCGGATATCTGTGAGTTTGAGGCCAGCCTGGACTACCAAGTGAGTGAGTTCCAGGAAAGGCGCAAAGCTACACAGAGAAACCCTGACTCGAAAAACTTAAAAAAAAAAAAAAAAAAAAAAAAAAAAGAAAAGAAAAGAAAAAAGAAAAAAAACAAGGTGGGTGGTGCCTGCCTGAGGAAGGATGCCCAAGGAATGGCATGAGGTTAACTTCTGAATTCTGCATTCACATGCATGCATACAATTTCTTTTTTTCTTTTCTTTCTTCTTTTTGTTTTGTTTTGTTTGTTTGGTCTGGATTTGGTTTTGGGTTTTTCAAGACAGAGTTTCTCTGTGTAGCCCTGGCTGTCCTGGAACTCGCTCCGTAGACCAGGCTGGCCTCAAACTCACAAAGATCTGCCTGCCTCTGCCTCCCGAGTGCTGGGATCAAAGGTGTGTGCTACCACTGCCTGCATGTGTGTAATTTCTAAAAGGCAGACAGAGAAAACATTTCCATCCGTTCTGCCATTGAGAACATGTGTTCAGGGCAGACAACCGGACCATCACCCAAGCTGATGCCCATCAGAGTCCACAGAGGAGAGGCCTGCCCCACACTTCTCTGCAACCCAAGACCTGATGTCCTGAGACGGCCCTTTGTCATGGGCATCTGGAACCCTGAGCTTACTGACAGGTCCTGGGTGAGTCAGGCCAAGACATACTCACAGGAGGTTTTAAAGGTCCAGCACCTACCTTAGTGACCAACTGACTGCCCAGGGAAACCGTACCGTCCGGCTCCAACCATGGGCGGCAATAACCTGCACACGGTGGGCCCCAGTGGAGTGTGGTATAATTCAGGTGTGTGCTCCTAGGTGATCAGAGTCCAAACCACCTCTGGAAAGATACTTCACCTCTGTGTGCGCACACCCATGTTCATGCACATGTGTGGCCATGCGTGAGGGCTGGAGGTTGACGTTTAGGATGTCTTCCTAAATCACTCTATTGTACGTTTTTTGAGTCAGTGTCTCGCTGAACCTGGTTCTCAGCAGTTTGGCTAGGCAGGCTGGCCAGCACGCCCCAGGGATCCTCATCCCCACTCCCCCAGCACTGCATGCACATGACTGCAACCAGCTCTTCAGTGGATTTTAGTGACGGAACTTAGATCCTTGTGTTTGCGTGGGATCCAACTTTACCAACGGAGCCTCGTTCCCCACCGATAGATCCTCTGTACTTCAGATGGAACCCACAGGGAAGACTCCAAATCAAAATGACATTCGGTCCTTGTCCCCACTCAACATGGTGCACAATCGTTGGCCTTTCTGGTGTCCCCAGCCACCCTGCTGGAAAACGTGATCGTGATGGCTACGGCACCCATTGTCTCCCTAACACATCCTGTGAGCCAGACAGTCTCCAGCCTTCTCCGTACACACCCACCTAACGTTCTCGTGACATTCTTACAGGGGAATCCCTTTCCCTGCCCTGTTACATAAGGAAAATAAGGCACAGAGATGTTGGTGTGCTGCTGAGGGTCACAGAGTCAGGACAGGAACTCTGCTACAGTGTGCTACAGATCGGTATTCTTTAAGTCGAGGGAAGATGGTCGGGGCTGAGGCTATCGGGACACCCTGGGGGGGAAGATCTGTGGCTGACAAAGGCTGTTGCTCACTCACTCACTTCTTCTTTCCCAGACAAAGGCCTGGGCAAAGTGGCAGAGCCAGCTGCCGCCAAGCTCCCGCAGCTCCCTGCAAATCCCGGCTCCCAGGCCCATCCCTATGCCGTGCTGGCCACAGGAAACATGAAAGGCCTGTCTCCAAGTCCCCTGCTCGGAGCCAGGGAGAGGCAATGCTGCCCACCGGGAGGCCAGAACCATGATTTGGGGCTATTCTTAGCGAACCACTGGCTCCCCTCCCAGAGGCCCAGCAGGCAGAAAGCCCAAGCTTCCACACGCCCAGCCTGCCACTTCCTGACCCTTTTCAGAGGACCCCAGGATGAGGAGGGGCTATGGGCAGAGAGAGAGTGGGCTGCCCCTTCCAACAGAGAGGTGTCCCGTGCCTCCATGCCCTACTTGCCCAGGCTCCCAGCCAAGCCAAAGAGTCTCTGGCCGTCCTGGTTGCACCTCTACTGAGAGATGCAAAGTCACTAGCTTTCCATGAATTGTCCCCCATTTAACCCTCCAGGGAGCTGGGGTAAAAGATGAGGCAACTGAGACATGAAGTAACTGTGGAAGGTCACAAGAGCGTTTGGTGTCAGGCTGTATCAGGGTCAGGGTTGGCTCCAAGGTGCCAGGCTGGGGAAAAGAGGAGCCGTGAGCACAGCCAGAACGTGGGAGAGTCTGCTCTGTTGAAGCCAAAGGGCAATAGCTTTTATCCCAGACCCTCCACGTCTCTCCCAGTGGTATACAGAGACAACACCCTGAAGGCTCAGGGGTTAAGATCAGCAGAAAAGCCTCGAGCCAGACTCTAGGGCAGGCAGCAGCTGAAGCAGCGTACAGTGCAATGGGAAAGTTCATAAAAATCCTGGGGACACCAAAGGATGCCACCAAAGGCTTAAGAAGTTTCTGCTGGTGCCCCAGGCCAGACACTCAGCCCTGTAACTAAGTGGGGCAGGAGGTCACAGGACTTCAGAGTAAAACAGAACACTGAGCCCTCTGGAGTCTTCCAAGCATCCCCAACATGGTCTAGAAATCAATCCACAGTGGGGCTGGGTCTCAGTTGGTAAAGTGTTTGCCTAGCATGCACGAGGCCCTGGGTTCCATTCCCAGCACCCTATAAACTGGGTGCAGCGAAGCATGCCTGTAACCTTAGTATCTAGAAGGTAGAGGCAGGAGGATCAGGAGTTTAAGACTATCCTTGGCTACACAGTGAGTTCAAAGCTAGCCTGGGATACATGAGGAAGGAAGGAAGCATACCACACAGCACCTGAGAACCTGCCCCTCCACGCCGAACAAGATGATGGTTGGCTAGGCTGCCATATCCACAGCAACGTTCACCTGGGACTGCGTCTCAGCATCTGCAGCTATCAAGATCCTAGCCTTGACTAGCAGGCGCCTCTGGCCAGTATATGTGTTTCCCTGGGGGTCCACAGCTGGCTTTATGTCTACCTAGGTACTTGAGAACCTTGAGACTCAGTGTCTTGTATCTACAAATGCCCGTTCAAATTCATGCCCGTTCTTCGGTGAGTCCACCTGTCTGTCCGTTCACACACCGGCTCCAGGCCCAGGCAGACTGCAATCCCGGGGACACAAACCTGTCTTTAAGTGTGTCTGTGCTGGTCCTCCTTGACGTGCTCGTGCTCACACACGCCTGTCCCCTCACGTGTCTATGCTCTTGGGTTGCCTGCCCACACCCTTTTGTGCCTGTTTTCAGGTAAATATGTCCAGTTCTTCCCTGTGTCTGTCTGCCCAGATGGCTATACACCTGACTATGAGCTCATGGTCTGCCCACACGGCACTCCCACCGGTGACTGGGAAGCTCCCACTAAGAAGAATAGCGCCCAAGGCCTTGGACACAGGTACACTGCCACCTCCCCCAAAGTGTTGTAGAATCGCCTATCAGGAACAACAAGGACAGAGCAGAGCCAGATACTGCAGAGCCTCACAGGTAGGGTCAGATTGCCCAGGACCCCACCCTGTCCACTCCAATACCAGAGAAGGGAGCAGAGTGGGCCACCTCAGGCCTGTCTGCCTCCACAGGAAACCGCGTCTGGCCAATGCCTCCCACCCTCCCCTCCGGCCCCCACGATGGAGGCTCTTCAAAAAGGAAGTCAGGGCTTCCTCCTATAGGGCTGGCTCAAACCTCAGCAGCCCCAGACTTGTGCTCCATCTGACTGGAGAAAACAAACGGGTCCTTAGAGCCCCCCTAAAGCAAACAAAATCGGAGGGGTGGGGGTGGGGGTAGTGGACACACAGCAGCAGGAAGTCCTTGCCAGTCAGTCCTCCAACGCTTGTTGCCCCTGAGGTGGAAAGAGGTCCCGACTGGATTGGTCATGCTAACAAAGAGGGCGGGACGGATCCCACCGGGACACTGAAAACACATCTATGTGCAAAGTCTCAGGACACCCCAGCCTTGCAGCACTGGTGTTTTGTAATTCCCAGGAGTAGCCTCTTGGCATTTTCTTCTACTGCTACCGGCCCAGGGCTGATATCAAACTCCCTATCAGAGAACTGGCTGTGTGTTTCTGTCTTGTCTACCCTTGCAGGGCAGAGCCACACGGGGACAGAGTCCTACCAAGTCCTCCCACCTCCCACACTGTCTGGGTATGGCTCAGAGCCCACAGCTCACAGGTGCTCTGTCACTGGCTGTGGGCAGCCAAGGACTGGCGGGGGATGTGGCTGCCAGAGCAGAGATGCCTCAAGCTTGCCCGGACCGGGCGGCTTTTATTGAGTCTGATTTCCAAAATAAGAGCACTCTGGCCACTGCAAGAGGCCGGAGCAGTCAGTCTCCCATGCACTGTACCTTTTCTGACTCATGTCCTTTCAGGGGGTCCTCTGAAGCTTGGTGAGAGGACAGATGGACACACACAACACACGCACAGGCACATGAATGCACACACTCTACACACACATACACACACACACACACACACACACACACAAACACACACACGCCTGCTCACACCAAAAAGATCCGGGCTCAGAAGAAACCAAATAGAGCGGAGCATCAAAGCTTGTGCCTGCCAGGCCCCTGGGTTTGCTCTCCTGTCCCTGGGCCTCAAGGGCCCTGTTGGTGGGAGTGGAGGGGGGACCCATGCACGGATCGCGACCCGGCTATGTCTCCTAACTTCTTCGGAAGCCCAGGTGGCCAGGAGGACTCCCAGGCCGGCAGTGAGGAGCGGGTACTGCCAGCCCACGTTGTCTCTGCTCCGAGGGAAGCCAGGGTACAGGAGCTGAACCCGGGATCGACCTGCGCACGACCCAGGAGCAGCTCGGGCTTTGGGAGAGCGCGGTGGAGCCGGCCTGGGGCAGGCCTGGGTGGCCCGGACTCCTCCACACCCTAAGTCAAGGAACCCCGATCCGCCCTCGGCGCGGCCCACGCGTGCTTACCTGGCAGCCGCAGCTCCGGGGGAGCGTCGCGCTCTACGGCCGGGGACTGCCGGCGCCTAGGCGGGCTGCGGGCGCGCCCGGCGCGGGCTCCAGCTAGCTCCGCCCACCCTCCCGGCCCATCCGGGGGCGGAGGCAGATCCCGCAGAGTCCAGGCGGTGCAGACCCCACCAGCTTGCGGCCACCAAGCCCCGGATCATCCCCGGAGCCCCGCCCCGAGTCCGGAGCCCCCCCCACCTCCCGCCCTCTACGCCCGGGCGGGACTGGTCACTCCCTACCCAGCCTTGCCCACCGCAGCTTCGGCCTCTTCCTACGAGGAGGGGGCGCGAACGTAAAGACACACTCACCCCACCGTGTTCCGATAGGCATGCCCCCTGCCTCAGCCACAATTCCCAGAGGGCCCCATTCCGGGCCAGCTTCCTCCGTCCGCTCGCCCTGCGCCTGGAGAAAAAGTCGGGGGCGGGAAACACTGCCCGCGAAGCCAGTTCCTCTTCCCTTGTCGGCTCCGCTCCTTCTGGAAGATACCCAAGGCCGGCTTCCAGCCTCCTTGGCTGGAGAAAGTGGCATAGGCTGGCGACGCCACACCCCCTCCTCAACTCCAGGTCCCCGGGATATCGGTAGCCCCTGGCTTCCCTCTCTGCTTCTCCAGACTGAGCAGAACACCTGAGCTCCAGAATCTGCTTTTCTCCTGTGCAACTTGAGCTAGAGGACTGACGTCTCTGGGCTTCAGCCTCTTCAGATGTCCAAGGATGGGCCCCTTAAAGAGCAGGTTGTTAGCTTGACGGTTGGGTTAAGAAAACTGCAGCTCCCAGTCTTTGGAAGAGGCGGATCCTCACTGCCCCTACTCAAACGCCTCCAAGTGATGGTGGGCCAGGTGGCTCTGGCGAGCTCTGGGTCTGCACCTGGGCAGGCTACCTGACCCTTGACCTCCGGTCTCCCACGTGTACCTGCTCACCCCTGCTTCTGTCTCAGGAGGCCCTCTTTGTGTATGAGGTGAGTTTCTTTCACTTAAAAGCACCCGATACTCAGGCCCCATGATCCAGTCAACCTCTTAAGCAGTCCTGCTGGGAACAGCTACCAGGAAACCTAAAATGGGCTCCAACACCTCCCCAAGTCCCAAATGGTGCCCCCCCGCAGGCCTGAGAACATGTTTCAGGACAGTATACCCCCCCCCAAAGCCCCACAGCCAGAGCCCCACAGCCAGGTATGTGCAAACACCCATACCTACACAGACAAGGGCGTACATACACAAACATGCACAGTGTCCCTCACTGTCCAGAAGAAACTGGATCCTTGGCTGTCTGCCTCTCGAGACAGTGCCTGGAGATGTCAGAGCATGTGTGACCTGTCTTTGGTCCCCAGCATGTGTCTGGCGCGTCTCCACGCAGTGACTATGTACCACTCACACATGGTCTCTGCTCTTGTTGAACCCAGAAGAGAAGCCCTGTGTGGAGGCCTGAAAAAGAAAAAAAACACAGCTGAAATCACAGCCCTTCTGACTCTAACCGGCAACCTCACAGCTTGGTGGAAAGGCCTCAGGAGCAGGGACTTAGAGACTTGGAGGTGTCTCAGGGATGGGCCACAGACCGTGAAGGCCTCAACGCCCAGCCTTAGGCCTTACCAGTCCCCAGCCAAGCCCCTGTGCTGAGAAGAAAGCTCTGAAGCCCTGACCATGGGGCTGGGGCTAAAGTCAGGCCTGGAGGACCAGAGTCACCCCACTTGGACCAGTGACACACCAGAGTCACCCCACTTGAGATGGGGCGAGAAGCCACAGAGCAGCCTAGGGCACCATGAGCAGACAGACATGTTGTACTCTCTTCAGTACAAATCAAGGACCAAGAAGCGGCTCCTCCAGCTGGGCCAGTCCAGAACCTCTCAACTGCTGCGGAAGCTTCTTCGATGCCAGCCGGAAGCTCAGGGCAAAGCCCGGCTCTCCTAAGAAAGGACCCATGGGTCACAGAACCGAACCTGAGAAAGCAGTGGGTTCAGGATGCACCCCCACACTCCCAGCAGCCCATACAAGACACTATGTAAGACCTTGAAAGGCCTAAGGAGTGGGGTGCCCTGTACAGATGTTTGTGTTGAATGTGTGTGCGTGTGTGCACAGCCCAGGCTTGTACTGCTTCTCTGCAGGAATGTGAAGAAGGAATTGTGTGTCTGTGTAAGGCTTCAGTGGAAATGTGGGCATGTGAATGTGGGGGGGGTGACTGTGTGTGTGTGCATGTGCGTATGTGTGCTCAAGTGTGTATGTGGGTGTGTGTGTGTGTGTGTGTGTGTGTGTGTGTGTGTGTGTGTGCATGCACCTGAATGAAGATGCATATAGAACACACAAAGCACCCTGCCCCGTTACATGGTCAGCCAGATGCTGCTGCAAAAAGCATCTGGGGGGGGGGGATAGCTTGTGGGGCCCCAGGACCACTCAACCCTAGCCAGGTTTCAGTCCTCTTCAAAGAGCCCTCTCAAATCCAGGCCTTTGGCAGAAGCTGTGGGAATCCAGTTCCCCTCCTAGGAACACTCGAGCCACAAGTTATTTCCTGACAGGCACAAATGACTGTCCGGAAGGCAGAGGTGCTGAGTCCGAACCAAAGATCACACTTGACAAGGGACAAGAAGCAGGCCCCACTGCTCCTCTCAGCTCCTGTCAGGCCTGGTAAGTCTGGAGACATAGAACACAGAGGATGAAGTCAACCTGTCCTTGCTCTTGGTGACCACAGTACTGTCACAGTACTCCAGAGCAGGTATCAGCGGCTCCCCCCAAGCTTGGTGATCTCTGGGACAGTTACCTGGCTCCCAACCCAAACAGTCACAGGCTGCTATGGCTACCCCGGCAGGCCCTTTGCTCTGTCTCAGGATCCCTCCCATAGTTGACTGAGTTCTGCTGTGTACAGTCCACGTGTAAAGGACACTGGCTTTGAACCAGGAAGACACAGGCCTGGAGAGAGTCTTGGGCTCACCCTCCACATTAACTAATGCGCCTCCCAGTCACCACAGGTCTCCAGCAGTTCTTGCTTCCTGGGACCACCTGGAGGATGAAAGGGGTGCCAGCACTTACTGGTGACATCTGTCACTCTCATTGCCACCAGAGCTCACACTGAGAACCTAGCCCTGAAACTGCCAGAGCAGAAGACATCTCCTGGCTGAGTTCAGAAGCCTGATCCTGTAGCTGGAAGGTTTATTCGGTCCCACCCAGCCCCGAGGCCCCACCTAGCCCCATGGTCCAATAGCCACTTATAAAATAATCATTCAGAGGCTTAATATTATTTATAAACTGTGTGGCCTATGGCAGGCTTCTCGCTAGCTAGCTCTTTCATCTTAAATTAACCCACTTCTATTAATCTATGTTTTGCCACATGGCCGTGGCATTACCAGTCTGCTGGAATCTTGCTTCTCCTTTGGCAGTGGCTGGCGTCTCTCCCCTCTCCTTTCTTCTCTCCCTGTATCTGCTTGGATTTCCCCCCTGCCTCTAAGCTGCCTTGCCATAGGCCAATGCAGCTTTATTTATCAACCAATCAGAGCAATGCATATTCACAGCGTACAGAAAGACATCCCACAGCACGATCTCCCTTGGATTCCAACCTTGGTGCACCCACTAGATCTGTGGGGCTTTGGACTCCTCTGCATGCTGGCCCTGCAAGCCTGTGGGACCCAAGCACATCCCCTAGACCAAAGCACATCCCCCAGACTAGGTAGGTACTGGTAACTGACAGCCTTAGAATCACCAGGATTTACACTCACACCACAACCCACTGGCTAATTCAAATTATTCAAAGTTTAAATTCAAGCATTTTTTTTCTTTTTTTGATGCTGGGGCTGGAGCCCAGGGCCTTGAGTGAGGCAAGGCTCTACTACTGAGGTACAGCCCCCAAACCCTCAGAATGCTTAAAACCAAGACCCAAAGTAAATACTTTCGTCTGGGTGTTTCTTTTTTGTTTTCTTTTTGGTTAGGCTTTTGTTTTTGAGACAGGGTCTGGCTGTCTCCAAGTCCCTGTATTGCTGAGGGTGCCGTTGAAGCCCAGATTCTCTAGCATCTTCTTCCAGATTGCTAAAATTACAGGTGAGTGTCACCACACCTGTTTATTCGGTACTGAGGATGGAGCCTACAGCTCCCGCCATGTTGGCCCTACAGCATGGTTCCTCAAGAACCTTCTCCCTGCCTAGCCCTGAGCACCTGTGGGAGAGACCAACAAGCTGATTGGTCATCTCTAAGCATTTTGTGCCTGCAAGCGAGGGATGGGACCTGAGTCATGCATGGAAAAGCAAGAAGAATGGCCCTGCATCAAGCAAGGATACCCAGCTTCCAAGGCCAGCTTGGGCTGAAGTAGATGCTTGCAACGACCCTGCCGGCTCCAGCAATGTGGGGGTGGTTTGTTGAGTCGTCTGCCCGAAACAGATCTGAGTTTTCAGTCTGTTTCTGCCCTTTCTCTGAGTTACCATTTCCACATCTATAAAGGAGCCATACCTACCCTGGTATCATTCTGAGATTAAGCAAATATAAATCCCTTAATCAACAGGGACCCCAGGTGAAGTTCTGAACAGAAAAATAGTTGTGGTTATCCTCAGCACTAGAGGGTTCTCTGACATGTGATTCACCCTCCTCCCCTCCAGTGTTCCCTAGCCAGAACTTATTCCAAACCCCTTCAGAACATGCAAAATTGCCTGGCCCCTGCTGCCGTGAGGCAGGATTCCAAGTGGCTTTCTGCTGGGCCTCAGTGAGAATCCCCAGGCTCTGGACACTGGGAATAATGGGCACAGGGAGGGGCCACGCCCCTGCAGCAGAGAGACCATCCATCCCTGAATAAACCGCTGTCACCCGTTCCCTCCCACCCATTCTCTCCCCTAAATAATCCAGCTCTGTTGCCTGGTTGTCTCCAAGCAGCCCCGTCCAGGCTTCCAAGGATGTCTCATAATGGCAGTGCCATTTATGAAGATACCACAGGGGAAGTAGGGAACAGGAGGAGGTCACAGGATCCAGGGGGGCCTGACATAGCCTCCCAGGAGCCTCTTGTGACAGAGTCCCTGTCCCTAGAAACAGAACTCCTGGGGGTGGTGACATCTCCCTAAGTCAAAGGCAGGATGAATGACTGCTTGCCCAAAAAATGCCAGGGAGGTAGAGGGCCACCGACTTACTGGGAAGGTCCTGAACATTGGGAACTTGAGACATGCAGGAACCCAGACAGAAGCTTAAGAGGGTCACCTGGGTTCGGCCCCCTGCCACCTAGCCTCATTACCAACACTGGGGGCTGGTTATTCCAGCAGGGCTCCGAGCCTCGAAGAACCCCAGTGCTAGAAGACGGCAGCCATAAGGGGTTAGACGAGACCCTGTCATACCCTTCGTCAGTGTGTGTCCAAATGACACAGGGAGAGACCCTCGGCCCTCACACTTCCATGCAGAAATGGGCCCAAAGCTGTGCTCCTGTGCCTGCAAATTGCCCATGAGCGAGGCTGGTCATAGTATTTTCAGTGGTGTAAGTTTGGAAAATGAAAGGTTCTATGGACAGAGAGCTGATGGGCTGGCTAACTGGAGCATGGAACATTTTATTTTATTTTATTTTATTATTATTTTATGTGCATGAGTGTTTTGTCTGCATGTGTGTCTGTGCACCATGGACATGCCTGGTGCCAGAAGAGGCCAGAAAAGGACCCTGAGTGCCCTGAAACTGGAGTTACAGGCAGTTGTGAACCACCATGTGGGTGCTGGAAATGGATCTTGGGTCCTCTGGAAGAGCAGTCTATGCTCTTAACCACTGAGTGATCTCTCCAGCCCAGCTATTTTATTTTTTAAGGGGTGTGTGTGTGTGTGTGTGTGTGTGTGTGTGTGTGTGTGTGTGTGCCTGTATTCAGGTATCTGAGGAGGCCAGAAGAGGGTATCAGATCCCCAGGAGCAGAGTTACAGGAGGCTGTGAGCCACCTGATATGGGTTCAGGAACCGAACTCTGGAAGAGCAAAAAGAACTCTTAAGCACTGAGCCTTCTCCAGCCCACACACAACTATTTTAGAACAGGAGACAGATGGATGTAGGCTGAGAGGGGAGTATCTCTAGAGTGGGAATGAGGCCTGGAAGTGGACAGGGACGAGGACAGCCAGGGTGGTGTGGGCTGTGGTGGTGGCATCCTGGAAATCAGTTAAGGTCTTGTCTCTAGAGGGACTGATCCCAACTACAGGTCATGCCCAGCTCACCCAGGCAGCTAAACACACAGACCAGAGACTGGAATGAGCTTGGAAATACTGTATCCAGGGATAAGGGCCAGGAGGGAACAGATACTATGCAACACCACTGATGGACAGTATCACGGGTGTAGATAGACTGCCCCTGTGGGGGGGGGGGGGGGGCGCTGGGCATTCACCTAACATATGTATGTGTGTGTATGTATGTGTGTGTGTTTTATTTTTAAATTAATTAAATCAGTCTCTCACCTTGTTGCTCAGCCTGGTCTTAAACTCCTGTATGAAAATTATCTTCTTGCTTTAGCCTCCCAAATACTGAGACTACAGTCATATACCACCATGTCCAGCCCCATAATTTTTATTTTTTTTATTATTTTTTAGTTCTGTTTATGTATTTTTATTTTGGGGGGCGGGGACAGAGTTTCTCTGTGTAACAGCCCTGGCTGTCCTGAAACTCAATTCGTAGACCAGGCTGGCCTTGAACTCATAGAGATCTGACTGCTTTTGCCTCTGCCTCCTGAGTGCTGGGATTAAAGGTGTACGCCAAGGTCAGCCTTTGGAAGGCTCTAGAAGTGGATGCCATGACAGCTTAGCCCTAGAAGGGGAGCTGCGTGTGGGGCCAGGGTCAGGATTTGCTGCTACCATCCTTTCATGCAGATGGATTATTTTTACCTCATGCATTTATGCCAAATTCTAATTATTAAGTCATTTTAAATTTTGATCATTTCCATATATGCACAAATACAAAGCAACATAACTAATTCTCCAGCCCATTGTCCAAATATGATACTATCAAGCTTTCACCTCTGAGTGCTGGAGAGATGCTCAGTGGTTAAGAGTACTACTGCTCAAAAGACCCAGATTTGATTCCCAGCACCCACATGATAGCTCACAACTGCCTGTAACCCCATGCCTAGGGGACACTTTCTTCTGACCTCCTACACACACACAGTGCACAGATATACACTCAGGCACATACACATTCCCATAAAAAATAAAATATATTTTTTCAATTTCATCTCTGAGCTGGAGAGATGGCTCAATGATTAAGAGCACTGACTGCTCTTCCAGAGGTCCTGAGTTCAATTCCCAGCAACCACGTGGTGTCTCACAACCATCTATAATGAGACCTGGTGCCCTATTCTGGCGTGCAGGCATACATGCAGACAAAACACTGTATACATAGTAAATAAATAAATCTTTAAAAAAAAAAAAAAAAAGAGCACTGGCTGCTCTTCCTGAGTTCAATTCCCAGCAACCACATGGTGGCTCACAACCATCTAGAGTGGGATCTGATGCATTCTTCTGGCATTACATGCATTTAGAGCATATATATATACACATACAAACAAAAATTTCATCTCTTAGCTGGGCATGATGGCACCAATCTAATCCGAGCACTTGGGGAGGCAGAGACAGGTGGATTTCTGAATTCAACTCCATGTTGATCTACAGTGAGAGTTCCAGGACTACGTATGTATGTATGTATGTAATTTCATCTTTCATGATTTCTTCGCAATCTTTCTTTTTCACTTCCTATTGGTTTGAAGTGTGTATGTGTGTGTGTTTTGTTGTTTAGGTTTTTTGGGTTTTATTTTTGTTTTTGTTTTGTTTCTGTTTTGTCTGTTTGCTTGTTTGTTTGTTTGTTTTTGGAGTCAGCTCAAGCTTGCAGCAATCCGCTTGTCCCCGTCCCCCACCCCCCCAGCCTAGTGCTAGGATTACAGACTTGCACCGCCACACCCAGTTCCCACTGGGGTTTCTATTGGAATGTTTGAAAGCAACCACAGACCTCACACCAGCTCACAGACCCCACATCAGACTGTGAGGGATGTGACACACACCATTCCAGAAGCAAAGTGTAAAAAGAACAGCCACCGTGTCCCACTAGACCTGACCTTGACCCTGGACTAAGTTCCCTAGAGTAGCATCGCCTGCCCTCTTCTTGACTGTTCCCAGAAACTCACTACCAGAAATCTCAATCTCTTCCTCTCTCTCTCTCTCTCTCTCTCTCTCTCTCTCTCTCTCTCTCTCTCTCTCCCTCTCCCTTTCTCTCTCCCTCTCTCCCTTCTTCCCTCCTTTTGAGACAGAGTCTCATGCAGCCCAAACCAACCCTTGAACTCCTGATCCCCCTGCCTCCACCTCCCAAGTGCTGGGATTATAGACGTGCCCCAGTACACCTGGCTCGCCCAAGTCAATGTCTTCAGTCCAGTGGCTGGCAGCGATGTTTTTGAAGAGACGCCCCGATGCTTCCTGCTGCTTTGCCAGCTTGCAGACACCTAGCAGAGGCAGTGACAACTCCCAGGCTGTTCCTCCCTCCAACAACCTCAGATGTACTGCAGTCCCCTACATTCGCACTCACTGGACTCAGGGCTCTGTTGGAAAGCAGACCTTCCTCCATAGGCACTCAAAATCCTGCAGGAAGGCTCCAGCAGGAGCAGGCACCAGACTATTCTTCCCAGGTCCTCAGTCATTAGCAGAAGCCATGGACGACACCTTTCCAGGGTGGGTGGGGACGATGTTGACTGTTTGGGAACCCCTGGGCCAAAGGACATTGAGCCCTCTTCTGGCTATCCCCAGCTAACACAATTTAGTTACAGCACCCCCACCCCCACCCCAGTGTGTTAGTCAGAATTCACCGACAGGGATACTGGGCTGCCCTGGCCAAGGCTCAGAGAGCTTCCCAGGTCTGAACCAGCTTGGCTTATGATTGCACCTCCCCGCACCTCCAGCAGGGAGCAGGAACTGTGAAGCAAGGCCAGATACCCTGGAGCAGGTTAGTTTACCTCCCAAACCTCAGTTTCCTTGTCTACTCAAAGAAGAGAATGGAATTCCTGCCTCATGGGGCCCCCCGTGAAGGACCGTGGGGAAATGTGGCACAGTGAGCTCCCGTGCCTCTGCCCTCTCCTCTACCTGCCCCCAACACACAGCCTACTATACCCTGTCCCCTCTTCATCCGTGACGGTCCTGGGCAGGGGCTCCTCTAGGGACAATGTCAGGGGAGGGAGCTCCATGGCTGGGTTCCAGAGGAACAGAGTCCATCCTGCCTTCCTTTCCTGTCAAGCAATCAGCCCTCCTCCACTGAGGGGAAAATGGGGCCAGGCTTGAAAGAGCCGTGATCAGGCTTCTAGAGACCCAAGTTCCAGCCCAATCCCTACCTCCCTGGGACTAGACTGGGCAGATTAGGGGACCCAGCCTCAGTCTGCTCATCTGTACAATGGGCAGAATCATTCTTGCCTTGTGCTCTTCTCAGCTCCATCTGTGAAGGGGGGGGGTAGATGCCTACTTGGTGGCAGGTGACAAACTTCAGGTGACTTAGAGGCATTGTTGGAATGGGCCCATGGGTCCACTTCCATGGAACCTTGGGCCAAGAGGACAGTTGGAGAGGATCTCCCCACCTCACCCCAGAACTCCCAGACCCCGCCTTGAGACGCTGCTCCTTCCTTCCCTGGGTGGCAGATCTACTTCATAGTGGCCATTTCCATCCTAAGGCCGACTCTGTTACTGCCTTCATTATCCAAATGCATAAATTGAGATAATGGGCAGTTGAGGAATTTGCCCCGCATCCCCCAGTCCACCGGTGCCCTTGTGTTCAGCCACACAAATGCTGCCTGATTGGATTCCTCTTAGTGGCTAGAGCTGCCCTTGAAGGCAGTCAGTCCTCTTTGCTGCAGGACTGAGGTGTCAGGGTGTCCTTCATCCTTCCTCTCAATGAATCTGACAGCCACTTCCAGCTGGCACTATCTGTCTATCTATCTATCTGCCTATCTGTCTGTCTGTCTGTCTGTCTGTCTATCTGTCTATCTATCCATCTATCTGTCTATCTATCTATCTATCTGTCTATCTATCTATCTGTCTATCTGTCTGTCTGTCTGTCTATCTGTCTATCTATCTATCATCTATCTATCATCTATCTATCTATCATCTATCTATCTATCTATCTATCTATCTATCTATCTATCTAACACACACACCATCACCATCACCACTACCATCACCACTATCACCACACCACACCACACCACACCACACACACACACCACACCACCATCACCATGAGCACCAGGACTCTAAATAGTTTAGCTTTCAAATATTTGAGAAATACCATGCCATATCCGCCCTCCACCCCCAGACTCTGGCCCAGCTAAACACCCTAGCTTTCAAAGGCTGTGGGAACCTTGGAAACACAAGAGTTCTGAGTTCTTTCTCTACCTCCCCTGTGGGATTCTTTCCCAAGATGGTCAAGAAAGGAGTCTTTGTCTCTCCACCCATTCCCTCCCACACCCCTGGAAGCTGACTCTTGGCTCTAACTTCGCACCTAACTGGCACCTTAAGAAATTGTGGTCCGATCCTGAGCCCCCTTCACCTGCCTCCCAGCCTGTCACCTGTTACCTGGCCCCCGACTTCTGCTTTGGGGAGGGTGCAGCAGTGGTTTGCTGCAGGTGGGAAGCCTAGGCGTGCTGCTGTCTGAGGTCCCATGGGAGGGACAAGCCAGGCCAGGAGGGAGGGATGGAACCCCAGCAGGTCCGAGAGCTTCCTGCTCTGGGGCCTTGTAGACATGTAAAGGGAAAGTAAGTTCTCTCGCCTCCTCTCCCAGGCTACCTCCCCGCCCTGCAAAGCCTCGCCACGTTATCACATAACGCCTATGGAGTTTCCATTGGCGAGGATGGTAGGCTTCTGGACAATGGTCACCAAGGAGCCTTAGAAATGCAGTGAGTGCTATTGTATGAATCAGTTAAAAATACTGGAAGGCCTGGAGGGACGATTCAGCAGTTAGGAAGCATTGCCTACTCTTCCAGAGGACCTGGGCTCAATTTCCAGCACCCACATAGCAGTTAACAATCATCTGTAACTCCACTCTCGGGGACCTGATGCCTTCTTCTATCCTTCAAGCACACTAGGCACACACCCGGTGTCCACAGGGACCAGAAGAGGACATCAGATGCCCTGGGACTGGAATTAGAGACAGTTAGGAGCTGCCATGTGGGTGCTGGGAATTGAACCCAGGTCCTCTGGAAGAGCAGCCGGCCCTCTTAACTGCTGAGCCGTCTCCCCAGCCCCGTGGTATGTATAGTCTACGTGTACATGTGGTTGGCCAGTTTGAGCAAAGCACTCAGGACCTAGTTCATACAAAGCATGTACTCTGGGAAGAGCAAGATGGCTCAGAAGGTAAGTGTGCTTGCTGCCAAGCCTGGCGACCTGAGTTCCATTCCTGGGACCCACAGTAGAGGAAGAAAACCAACTCCCACAGAGTGCCTCTGATCCCCATATGTGCACATGTGTGCACGTGCACACACACACACACACACACACACACACACACACACAAATAAAATTTATAAATTAAAAATAAGAAAGCGTTCAGCCAGGTATGGTGGTGCACACCTTTAATCCCAGTGCTAAGGAGGCAGAGGCAGGCGGATCTCTGAGTTCAAGACTAGCCTGGTCTACAAAGTGAGTTCCAGGACAGCCAGGGCTACACGGAGAAATCCTGTCTCAACCCCTCACCCCGCCAAAAAAAAAAAAAATTTCATTCTGTCACTGAGCTACACCTCCAGCCTGTTGCACATCTTTTACCACAATTTGAAACAAACAAACACAAAAGACAACTCACAAAATGGGAGAAAATAATTTAAAAACAAAAACAACCCAACAAACACACAAAAGTCGGCCTCCCCCCCAAGAGGCCCCAGGGGTCCTGAGGTCTGGCTCTGAGTCTGGCGGACCAGCAGAGGTGGAGACCCCACACAGCGTGGGAAAGTTCTCCAGCTGCTCTCTTCCAGCTGCTCCCATAGCAACCCAGGGGCCAGGGGCAGACCATGGAAACCGAGAAACCCTAATCTCGGCACCAGCGCAGAGACCAGCCCTAGACTGTAGGGATGGTACGGAGAGCAGGCCTCAAAGCTGGTACCAGGGCCCCAGGGCTGCCCTCGGCAGGAAAGTGGGTCTGGCGGGATTCCAGCACACCTAGACCTTATCTCCTACTCTCTCCAGTCCCGCAGGCGCCCCATCCTACAGGGTCCACCTCGAACCAACCCTTCTGGCTTCTAACGCCAGGCATGTGGTCCTCAGTCCCTCCTTTGGATGCAGGGTGATATTGTGAAGGGCTGCGTGGGCTGGAGTCTGACAGGGGACTGTGGCCTGTGACTCTGCTTCTCACACTCAGTCCCTCATCTGTAGAAAGGGCACAGTGATGCCTGTTTTGAGTTACGTTGAAGATCACAGCAGATGAGTTAAGTTAATGGAGGTCAACATAGAGTACATGTCCATTAGATGGTCTTTCTCTTCCATTTCCAATCTAGGATCCAGTGGAGCCAACAGTACCCCCCTCCCCTCAGCCACTAACTCTCTGGGTAACTGGGGTGAACCCAGAGCCTTCTCATGGGCCTCAGTTTCTCCCACTGTAAAATGCATGCAACTATCCGATGCTTCAACCACCTAAAGCAAAGGCCAGCCTGGGTTGCACGAGACCCTGTCTCAAAAAAACCCAAGGCTGGGCATGAAGGTGCATACCTTTAGTACCAGCACTCAGGTGGCAGAGGCAGGTGGATCCCTGTGAATTGGAGGCCAACCTGGTCTACACAGCAAATTCCAAGACAGCCAGAGCTACACAGTGAGACCTTGTCTCCAAAAAAATCAAAGATAAATTTAAAAAATAATAATAATAAAGTTGTTGAACAGCTGCATCTGAGGCGTCGTGGAAATGTAAAATCACAGACTGGCGATAGCCAGGTGCCAGGTGCCAGATGTGGAAGAGACTCCACCGCAGTGGCTTGCTAGGATCAAGACTTTGAGAAAGGCCACCCATGGGTAAGGATGACGCTGGCTAAGGTGGCACCAGTGAACCTCAGGGGTGCTGGAATGTTCTTCGGAGTGTTCCAGGCAGGGGACTTCACAGGCCGGGAGCCTATAGCTGTAAAACTCAGGGAGCTAGAACGCTAAGATTCTATTCGTGCATTCAGCGCCCCCTGGTGGTCCAGGCCTGTCATCCCATCTACTCTCCAGGATGAGGCAGAAGGCCAGCCTGGGCTACAGAGTGAGTGGGAGGCTCAGCCTAGGCACCTTGGTGAGACTTTCCTCCTCAAAATAAACAGTAGAAAGAAGACTTGCCATACAGCTCAGTAGAGCAGCGTGTCTAGCATGTAGGAGGCCCCAGGTTCACTCAGACCCTAGTAACAGACCGGCTCTCTCCAGTCTCCTTCCCTCCCTCCCCTGCCTATGCATCATTTTGTCACCCCATTACCCACTAAGTATCATTTCTTTAAACCAGACAAGTGGGTCCCTCCCTCCAGGCCTTTGCACTCACAAGTCTTTCTTCCTAGAACGCCCTTCCTTCAGACCCCTCTTCATTTTAGTGAGGTGTTTGCTTAAATGTCCCTTCCTTAAAGAGGTCTTTCCTGCCCCTCAGTCCCTCTCTATTGCATCACGCTCTGGACCCCCAGTTGTTGCCCAGGATTATCCCCATCTGATGGGCTTCCCTGTTCTCTGTCTCTCGAGAAGGATGTGAACTTGTGAGCAAAACTTGACCATCCACGTTTCAGCATGCTTCCACACAGAGCTGATGCTACTAAAGAAACATTGTGGACGAGAAGCTCGTCACCAGAGTGCCATCAGAACTGCAGTCTCCTCAGGATGACCAGAAGGAGTTTAATTTTTGTCGTGTCTCCCCCTTCCCCCGCCACCGCCGCCCAAAATAAACATTCAAGAGAGGCCTACTACGTGCCTGGACAATCTAAAGCCTTGAGGGGTGCACCACGGGGCAGGGGAGGAAAGGGCGAGGGACCTTGCCCAGGATATACTCAGGGCTGGCTCCATCTCTGAGTTCCTAGGGTCAATGCCCCATTGTGGGCTCTGGGGTGAGGAGAGGCAGCTGGGCAGCAGGAGGCTGGACCTTGGCAGGAACCCACCCCCTCTAAAATACTAGAGAGCTCCAGCCAAGGCCAGGCACCTGTTGCCGGGGCAACTGTCCCAAGTCAATGGGCACTGGATTCGAGAGGTACAGGGCCGGGAGGTGACAGGCATCTACCATGCCCCCTTTCCTTGTGAGGGAGGCTCCTTGGTCCATCTAAGCTGCAGGCCACAGAGCTGGGTGTTGTGTATTTTGTGTGCTTGTTTTGTTCTGTTTGAAACGGCACCTCTTATGGATCAGTCTGGCTTCCAACTTGCTATGTGGCCAAGGGTGGCTTTGAACTCCCGATTCTCCTGTCTCTGCCTCCCAAGTACTGAGATTCCAGGATGTCTTGCTCAGTTTGTTTTTGCACCATTGTGTGTTTTCATGTGTGTGCATTTACCATATACAACCGTGTGCAATGGTAGCCAGTACAACAGCGGGCAGCTTCTCCTGGAGATCGGTTGGGGGTCCCAGTAGGGGGAAGGATTGTGTGATAACAAAAGACCTCCTTCACTGAGCATTGACTATGTCCATAGGTCACCCTCCATTCTTTTCAGGTATTTTGTTTTGTTTCATTGAAATAAGAGTCTTGTTATGCTTCCCAGGCTGGCCTTGAACTCACGGCATCCCTCTTGCCTTAGTGCTGGAATTCCAGGTACGAGCCACCACACCTGGCTGCCATGAATTTCTTCATCCCGTGTCACATGAGCCCTCGGACACATGTGCGGCTTCCATTTCACCGAAGAGGAAAACAAAAGAGGCCAAGGGAGAAACTTCCCGGAAGTCTCCTAACTAGGAAACTGTGGAGCCAAAATTAGAACCGAGGCAGCGGGACTCCAAAGCCTGAGCTCAGCACCAGGAGCTGTGTGTCTCTGCTGCTCATGTGGCCAGAACTCTGCACAGTAGCAGGGAAGATGGACACTGGGGACAGTGGCATAGGTTTCCCGGTCTCTGTTAGAGATGTACAGAAATAACCCCAAGGGAAGTCCCAAGAAGCAGGAATGCAGGGGGCTGTCCAGGGCAGGGGGGTAGAAAGGCTCCGCACCTGCCATTGGGCTCTCGGTTGGACCCAGGCCTGGGGGAGGACTGTTCTCTGCTAAGGACTAATGTGAGGACCAGGCCTGGGAAGCCACCTGCCAGACCACCTCAGTGGCCAGCTCCTCTCCTCTACGAAGAGTATCCCCGGGCCCACTATGAGCCTGGCACCTAAGCACAGGGGATTCTGAACTACACAGAGTGCCCTCGTGAGACCTGTGACATCGTATACTTAAGGCATGAGGGCTATTTGGCACAAGGGAAGGTAGAGGCAGGAGAATTGCCGTGAGCTCGGGGCAAGACCAGAGGTCACGATGTAGGGAAGCTTGCTGACTTGAAAGGGATGGAAGCCTGATGTACAGCCAAGTCGGGTCAGAACCAACTTGGAAACAGTTCCCCATCACCCAAGCCAGGGAAGCCTTGGGTAGATTCAGACAGGAGAATAAAACGGAGTGGATAGTAACTCTCAGGAGGGAGATGGACAGTGTGAGGAGGCAACGCCATCAGCAATTTGGCAATGAAGGGAAAATGTAGCAGCTAGCAGGGGGGGTCCGAGGGTCAGGGTGTAGAGCAGGGGGTGGTGCCAGGGCATAGTGGCGTGTCCAACAACGTGGCTGTGGGGTCAGAGGAAGTTGTAGGAAGACTTGGGCAAAGCTTTTCTAGAACTTCCTTTGGTTCCTTCCACATGCACCCCAGTTTCTGGCGTCACTCACGGAGCATCTACCCCTGCCTCAGATGAGGGAAACAGTGCCTCAGAGAGAGGCCGAAGTCACATGTCCTCTTTGCTCAAATCTGCTCCCTGCCAGACTGTTTACAACAAGGCTCCGAAGCCAAGGATTATGCCAAGATCCCAAGAGTTGAGTCCCTTGGCAGGATCTGCTCAGCCTTCCTTCCCCTACCTGGTCTTCAATATCCAGCCCAGAAATTCCCAGAGGACAAAGAAAGACCACTCCACAGGAAACAGTGCTCTGATGTGACATTTCATTTCCATTTGGTCAACATCCGTCAGAAAAGATTACATAAAACATGCCCCCCCCCCCACACACACAAAAGCAGTTTGTTAGTTTTAAATTACACATACTCTGTGTACCGTGACGGAATCTCCAGCTGTCCCATGCCCAGGATATGAACTGTCCTTTTGTCCAGAGTATCCACACAGTATTGCTAACCTTCCCTTGAGCTACCTAGCAGCCATTTCAGGTCAACTCTCATCACTGCAGTGCTGGTGTTCATGTGACTGTTGGTAGCCGTTTCCTTTTTGAGACAGGGTCTCATTATGTATCCCTGGCTGGCCTGCAGCTTGTAGGGGGCCCTCAGCCCTTTGCCTCTCAAGGCAGGGATGGTAGGCATGTAATCAGCTCCGTGGTGCGCGCGTGTGTGTGTGTGTGTGTGTGTGTGTGTGTGTGTGTGTGTGTGTGTGTGTTGACAGTCTCACTAGCTCAAGCTAGCCTCAAACTCACTATCATCCTGCCTCAGCCTCCTGGGTACTGGGCTTATAGGCACGCGCCACCACAGCTAGCTTAAGTAACACTCATCCAGCGGAGGAGGGTGTTGGCTCATGTCTCTAATCCCAGCACTAGGGATGCTGGATCAGGGGGGTCGCCATCTAGACTACACAGTGAAGTGTGTACCTCTCCAGAAACCAACCAAGCAACCACAAAACCAAAATAAATAAGTAAATAAGGGTCAGGTAATACTTATTTTACTTAAGGCAATTAACATCCTATTTTGTCATTTTTAAAATTTTTTTTTAAATATTTTGTCTTAGGAATTGCTTACTGTGCCTAATTTATACATTTTTGTTTATTTTATTTTTGTTTGTTTGTTTGTTTTGAGACAGAGTCTCACTGGCCTGGAACTTGCTATGTAGACCAGTCTAGCCTGGAACTCAGAGGTCTGCCTGCTCTGCCTTCTGAGTGCTGGGTTGAAAGGTGTGCATCACCACGCATGCCTTAATTTACAATTTTTTTTTAAATGTATTGTTATTATTTTGTGTATACGGGTATACCGCCTGAATGCAGTGCCCTTGGGGGCCAGAAGAGGGCATTAGCTCCTCGGAGACTATTTATGGCATGCTATCACCTATCCCACACTGCTCTCGAAGTTGCCGTGTAGTGGAGGATGACCTTAAACTTTGGATAACTTCTGCCTCCACCTCGTGAGTGCTGGGATCCCAGGAGTGTGCCACCACACCCAGTTTTTCATTTAGTGACCTTGGGCAGGAACGGAAGCAGTGGGATCCTCGGTGTTTTCACCTGTGAAATGGGAATAAGCAACTGTTAGTTTCTGCCGCAGCCACAGTAGCAGCAGCCGCCGCTTGCATGCGTGCATGCGTGCGTGCTTCTGCCGCCGAAGCAGTTAAACTACCTCGGCACCTGTCGCCAGGGGCCTTTCCACCCTCAGCTGTGCGCCATGTGCACCCCTTAAAAGTGCCCGCCAGGCGCAGCTCGCTCACTCTCTTGCCTCTCTTCTTCCTCGTCTCTTCCCTGTTCCGTCTCTCTGTCTGTCTGCCTGCCTCTCTCATGTCCCCAAATCCATCACAGCCTTTCGCTCTTTCCCTCTCCCTCTCCCCCAGTAATCTTCTTACACTCACTCTGTTGCACGTGCGGTGTGTTTTCTTAGTGGCCCACCTTAGCTGGGCCTGCCGGAAGGTACCCACTTCGCCTTTCTTTTTTTATCCTTTCAAGTACACCTCCAGAGAGCATGCCTTCCTTTCGCCAGGGTCAGGATGAAAAAGAGGCACGTGTCCCAAGCATCTGATGTAGCTGGCTTCATTGTTGGAGAGAATTTCATTGAGGTATGGGTCCCACACGTCTGACAGCGGGGGGCTTCATTGTTGTTGTATGAGTTTGACAACGTATAGTAACTGGCCCAGAGCTCACTCTGTAGACCAGGCTGGCCTTGAACTCGCAGAGATCCTCCTGCCTCTGCTTCCTGAGTGCTGGGTTTAAAGATGTGCACCACCACATCTGGCTTCTGACAAGCTCTTCTTTAGTCACGCTTGGAAAGGATGCAGGTTCGGCATAGCTCCATCTCACCCTAATCCCCAAATACCCAGAAGCAGATACAAGCCCTAGAATAAAGGACTCCTAGCGAGGTTGGGGTGAGAATAGATTCTCACTTCCAGGGAAGCTGTTAGCTGTTCTCAAAAGTACTTCCTGCCCCATCCAGAGTCTCTGGCTAATCGCATTAGCTCTCCTGGGTTTTCCTGCCTTCTCAGCCTGGTATGTGCACCTCTCCCATGATGCCTTTGAAGTCCGGGACCCTTTGATGTGAGTGGATGTGAGTGGGGGGATGCGGCTGCCTGGAGATCCTGGGACCCTTGTGGTCAGTGGCCCACAGAGCAAGGGTTCTGCGAGCCTGAGCTGCAGGTGTCCCCTCCCTGCCTGAGGTGAGCCAGTGTGGGCTTTGGAGTCGGGGAGCTGAACGCTAGAGCTCGCCGCCCACGTGACCTCTGCTCAGTTACCCAGCCTCTGAGCCTCCCACCCTTCCCTTTCAAAAGAGGACTAGAGAGAGAGAGAGAGACAGAGACAGAGACAGAGACAGAGACAGAGACAGAGAGAGACAGACAGAGAGAGACAGACAGACAGAGAGAGACAGAGACAGAGAGAGAGAGACAGACAGAGAGAGAGAGACAGAGAGAGAGAGAGAGAGAGAGAACAGGCTTCCATCTCACCTGGTCAAGAGCAAGACTCTCTGAAAGACAGACAAATCTTCCTGGGTTTCTGGCAGCCCCGAAATGAGACCACCTTCCAAAGAACTTAGAGAACTAAGCTTTAATCAAAATATTCTCTTAACCATAGTTTTCCTTCAGAATTATAAACAAACATACGAAGAGCATCATTCTGATTATTTCCATTTCTGACACTTAGTTTCAGGTACTTGTTTGTTTAATTTTATCTGTTCTTTTTTTTTTTTTTGCTTTTGAGAGTCCTAGATGTCCTGGGACTTGCTGTGTAAACCAGGCTGGCCTGGAACTTGTGGTGAACCCCTGCCTCTGTTTCCCAAGGGCTGGAATCATAGGCATGAGCTATTGTGTCGTCCAGCTGTATTGATTTCTTTGTTTGTTTTGTTGTTGTTGTTGTTGTTGTTTTGGTCTGTTTTGGGATAGCATCTTGCCATGTAGCCCTGGCTGGCCTCAAACTTGCAGCAATCCTCCTGCCTCTACCTCCCAAGCTGTCTTCTGACTACCACGCTTGCTCGTACCTTAGCACCCACTTGTCTTAACACATATACACACAAACATAAATAATTTAAAAACAAAATTACTGGACTGGGGTGGTAGCTCAGTGGTAATGTGCTTCAGTAGTACTTGTGAGACACTTGTTCAATCCCCAGGACCAGCTTTTTTAAAAAAAAGTCAGCTAGGCCATGGTGGTGCACCTTTAATCCCAGCACTCAGGAGACAGAGGCAGGAGGATCTCGGTGAGTTCAAGGCCAGCCTAGTTTATGAATCAAGTTCCAGGATAGCCAGGACTTTTGCACAGAGAAACCCTGTCTCAAAAAAAAAAAAAAAAAATCGATAGTAGCTGGAGCGATGGTTCAGCGGTCAAGAATACTGGCTTGGTGCTCTCCCAGAGGACTTGGTTCCTGGCCCAGCACCCATGCCAGACAGCTCACACAGCAGTCTATAATTCTATCCCAAGGGATCTGCTGCAGGCACCTGAACACACATGAACATACCCACATACAGACTCACACATTCACATAAAGAAGTAAAAATGAAACAGATCTTTTCTTTTTAATGTGTTTGACTGGGTTTTCTTGTGAACCACATGCATCCCCAGTGTCCATAGAGACCAGAAGAGGGTATCCGATTCTCTGGAACTGGAGTTATGGATGGTTGTGAGCCACCATATGGATGCTGGGAACCAAATCCGAGTCCTCTGGAAGAGCCAGGGCTCTTAACCACTGAGTCATTTCCCAGCCCCCAGAATGAAATAAATCTTTTGAAAATTTTCAGTAAAGCATTACAGGATGACTTTGTAAGTCTCTATTGTTTATTATTTTGAAGTTATTAAGGATTAAACAAATGCTTATAAAAGTAAAAGGTATTCCCCTGACTCTGATTGCCAGTACAGATTTTTTGTTTTTGTTTTTATTTTTTTAAGACAAAGTCTTGCTATATAGCTCTAGCTGGGCATGATGACATGTGCCTTTAATCCCAGCACTCTGGCAGGCAGGAGAAGGTGGATCTCTGTGAGTTTGAGGATAATCTGCTCTAGGTAGTGAGTTCCAGGACAACCAGAGCTATATAGTGAGACTCAATCTCAAAATAAATAAAATGGCCGGGCGGTGGTGGCGCATGCCTTTAATCCCAGCACTCGGGAGGCAGAGCCAGGCGGATCTCTGTGAGTTCGAGGCCAGCCTGGTCTCCAAAGCGAGTTCCAGGAAAGGCGCAAAGCTACACAGAGAAACCCTGTCTCGAAAAACCAAAATAAATAAATAAATAAATAAATAAATAAATAAATAAATAAATAAATAAATAATAAATAAATAAATAATAAATAAATAAATAAAAAATGAATGAATGAATAAATAAACAAACAAACAAACAAACAAACAGGGTCTTGCTACATAGCTCTGAGTGGCCTGGAACTCCCTACATAGTGCAGGCTAGGCTTGAACTCATGACAATCCTCCTGCCTCAGTCTCCTGAGTGCTGAGATTTTGGGCACGGGCCACCATATGGCTCTGTCTTTTCTCTTTCTGTTTGTTTTTCAGTTTGGGTTTTGAGACAAGGTCTTGTGTGGCTCAGACTAGCCCCAATCTTACTGTGTCACAAAGGATGACCTCCAATTCCCAATCCTCCAGCCTCCACTTTGAATCGCTGGAGCTGTAGGTATGGGTCACCACGCCTGGCTTGCCTTTGTTCTTAGTAAGTGCCCTCACTGATCATTGTCCTAAAGCAGTTTGAGGGACAGTCAGCACCTCTGCACCTAAGAAAACAGTTCTGATGTTATGACATCCCCAACAGAGACACACAGACACCGGAGAGACGGGGGAGGAAAGCGTTTCTCAGCCCAGGGCTCAGAGCTGAATTCTCAGCCTGCACCTCACCTTCAGCACTGTGACTTCCTCTCAGGGACAACGCGAGGCGGGAGGCAGGAGACAGAGGCTGTGGGAATCTCGGTAGCTCCAGGATGGGAGGAGAAGCCAGCCTCCTGGTGGTCTTCGTGTTTGTTTCACAAAACCTTCCCACTCCCCGGGGGTTCCCAGGCCAAGGGAGCCTTCACCTCCTGACCCTGTGGGAAGCACTCAGCTGGGCTCCTACTGGAGAGGGCCCAGGATGAGGCTTTGCAGGGCCCTGGGGCTAGACCAGCTCAATCCAGTCTCACATCAGCCCAGTTCAGGACACAGCTGCTACCAGGCTCCTGAGAGGCGGGCGCCGAATGAACTGGTGCATGTAGACGGCACAGTCATGGGCCATGAGTCCAGATACTGGCACGTCAAGACAGATGTCCCCTGCCGTGTGCCTAGAAGAGTGAGGAAGACTCAGACCAGAGGGAAGTGGTGACCTGGGGCTCCTGCCCTTTTGGCAGCCACAGCCCAGTCTTTAACCCTTCCCACTTGTATCCCCACCCCCACCCTCACCCTCAGCACAGGTATTGGGTAACATATATGCAATCAACAAACACATGCTGATTTCTTATGTGTAACAGAAATAGGCCAGGGGCCCTACTGATGAACCTGCCTTATAGCTCTAGGATGAGGCTGGGGGCCGAGGAGGGGACAGCTAAAAACAAATGAATGGCAAGCTATAAAATGAATTCATCTCTGCTGTGGAAGACGATGAAGAGAAGGCTACCATACAGGAGGTTCCTCAGCTGGAGTGAATGAGGAAAGGCCTCCTTGGGACTGTGTGGGGACATGCCAGCACCTGGCCTGCGTTTACAACTCGGGAGGACTTAGGGCCCATCCCAGCATTACCACCCATTAGGTATACTCTTCCTTAAGTGAGCTGTTCAGTCTTTTGAGCCTCAGTTTCTCTGTCTGTAATGTGGAAGTCAACAGCCCATCACTTCCTAGGACTAATCGGAGGTGTCCACACTTAGCATGCTTCTAGTTCACCCAATCAGGGCCATGTACATACAACCTAAGTGCTAATCACCATGAGGGACAGTGAGTAGTGCCATGGGTCATCCAGACCCTCCTGAGTCTGTACTTCCTGATTCCAGGTCTTTCTCAAATCTAATGTGCATCAAAGTTTATAAGTCATTTGACTTTTTTTTTTTTTTAAGATTTTTATTTATTTATTTATGTTGCTTTTTCTTTGGAGACAGGGTTCCTTTGGGTAGCCCTGGCTGTCCTGAAACTCGCTCTGGAGACCAGGCTGGACTCGAACTCACAGAGATCACCTGCCTCTGCCTCCCGAGTGCTGGGATTAAGATGTGCACCACCGCCCGGCTTATTTTTAATTTTATATGATGTGTATGCACATGTGTTTGCGTGCAGATCTGTGCGGGTGAGTGCAGTACCCTTGGAAGCCAGAAGAGTCAGGCAGATCCCTGGAGCTGGAATCACAGGGAAGCTACCTGATGTGGGTGCTTGGAACTGAACTTGGGGCCACCGTAAAAGCAACGCATGCCATTAACCACTGAGCCATCTCTCCAGCCCCAAGTCCTTTGTCTTGAGGGCCAAGCAAATAGGTTTAACAGGTTAGGAAGGGAAGGGACCTGGGCACACTGACAAAACAGACCTAGCTGCACGAAGTCAGCTCTAGGGACTGTTTGCCATGGTGAAATGAGGGCCCAGATCCTCCCATTTCTCCGATGAAGCGAGACAGAAATCGACCTTCTGCCAAACAGCAATAATTTTCAGCCGGATGCCATGGCTCACACCTAGAATCTCAGCACCTGAGGAGTTGAGGCAGGGGGATTGTGGAGGAGCTACAACCCCAGGCACACAGTGAGTTCCAGAGCAGCATGCTTTGTATTTATAGTCCCAGGCCCTGTCTCAGAAAGGAAAAGGAAGAGAGGAAGGACTTTCTACTGCTAATGACTTAAGAAAAACATTTTGAAACAGGACTGGAAAGTGGCAGAGATGGCTCTTGGCCAACTGGCTTCGGGCACAGTGTGCCATCCCCACTCACCGAGTGCCAGGCTCTCAAGTACTTACCTCCTAAACAGAGACAGGTGGGGACCAGTTCTGAAGGACAGGGTGTGTGTGGGTGGGGGCAGTGAGGGATAGTGACCCTGGAGCTGGATTCTGAGGAACAAATAATGAATTTATATATTTTACTTATCAGATGGGGTTTTTTGTTTTTTGTTTGTTTGTTTGGTTGGTTTTTTTTTTTTTTTTTGAGGCAGAATCTTGCTAGGTTTCTCAGGCTAGCTTTGAGCTCATAACAATCCTCCTGTTTCCATCTCCCAAGTACCGAAATTATGTGTGTGAACCTTCACACCTATTTATTCAACTAACTCTAATAAAGGCAGGATTTAGCAGAGCCTAGGCTGGTTTCAAACTCCCTTTGTAAGCTGAGGATGACCTTGAACTTGATTCTCCTACTTCTACCTCCTGAGTGTTGGGATTATACCAAACCGGGTCTATGTGGTCGTGGGTTTCACGTATGACAGGCAGACTCTTAGCCAGCTGAGCTGGATCCCCAGCCCTACTTCTTAATTTTGACAAGAGGTCTCTCTGTGTTACCGGGCTTGTCTCTTACCTGTGGGCTCAGATCACCTGCCGCCTTTGCCAGCCTTCTAAGTATAACTTCTTCCACTACTGCTTGGAGCCCCCTCTCACCAGATAAGAGCAATGTTTTGTGTAAATAAAGAGGCAAAAGGATTTCTGGGGGAAAAAAAAAAATAAAACCAAAAGACAAAGACGCTGTGAAAGTCAGGGAAGGACAGGTGTTCCTGAGGGGCTGCAGCACATTCAGGGAGAGGTGTGGGGGTGGGGGGCGCCGGAGGGGAGGACTGTGAGCTACAGGCTGGAGAGAAGGAGCTGTCAATACCTCAAGAACACAGAGAGCCACCTGAGCCCTGCAGAGGCCTAGATGGGACCTCTCAGCTCTGTCGGTCTCCCAGAGCAGTGGTATAGGGAACAGATGCGTGGGACATACTGAAAGGGAAGAAACAATGTTGGGGCCCCCTCCCCCTCCCCTCCCCCCACCCGCTGCCATTCATGGAGTTCCTTTAATTCAGTCACTGAAAGTAAGGAATGGGCTGGGGGCTACAGAAGGGAATCAAAAATTGTCCTGCTTCTCGAGAACTCCATCTGGTGGCTGTCCTGGATACATGGACAGCTGCTGAACAATCCTCGCTTTACTCCTTTATTTGTTAATTTTTTATCTGTATTTTATGTATGAGTGCTCTGCATGTATACCTGCACGCCAGAAGAAGGCATCAGATCCTATTACAGATGGTTGTGAGCCACCATGTGGTTGCTGGGAACCGAACTCAGGACCTCTGGAAGAGCAGCCGGTGCTCTTAACCCGTGTCATCTCTCCAGCCCATTACTCATTTATTTTTGAGATAGGGTCTTACTATGTAGACCTGGCAGGTCTGGGACTCAGATCCGCCTGCGTCAGCCTCCTGAACGCTGGGATTAAAGGCGCCTGCCACATGCTTGCTGGACGATACTTTATTTTAGGAGCTTTACGGTATAGCTGGAGACTGTATAGAGAAGAGGATTCCCATCCCACCCCCAGTATTGAGGGGAACCTGGGGCCTTACCCATGCTAAGCAAGCACTCTACTATTGATCCACATCCCCAACCCTTTTCTCATTTTAAATTTTGAGACACGGTCTCTCACTAAGTTGCCCAGGCAGGCCTTGAACTCATGGTCCTCTAGCAATTGGTGTTACAAGCTTTAAGCCCCAACTCCTGGAGGGGACTTTCAATCTGTGTTGGTAGATGAGTTGGGGTTGACTGAGGAGATGTACTGGAAACACCAGAAAGGGGGGGTTCTGGGGCCTTGCTTTCTAGGTCTGAACCCACTGAAGCAGCTGGCAAACATGGTCATTGAACGCTAGAAGCTGCCCCAGCCACTGGAGCGATGCAAGATGGCCGACGATCTCCACCTTCACAGAGAACTCGGTATTGAGTTCTTCCCCTGCGGCCTCAATGTGCTAGTACATACAGTTGTTGAGAAGTAGCCATGAAGAGTTCTAGGCTCTCCCAGGTACCAAAATCTACAGAGGCTCATCTCTTATGTCAAATAGCACAATGTCTACATATAAGCTATATACCTTCCCAGACACTCTTTTTCTTTTTTTGACAAAGCCTCATGTAGCCCAGGCTGGCCCTGAACTATGTAGCCGAGGATGGCCTTGAGCTTCTGATCCTCCTGCTTCTGCCCCCCAAGTGCTGGGATTACAGGTGTGTACCACCACACCAAGTTTCTGGGGATGGAACCTAGGGCATGCTAGGAAAGCACTGGGTAAACTGAGCTATACGCCCAGCCCTTCCCACACACTTTAGATTATCTTCCAGTAATTTACAAGATTTGGAAAAGATGGGCAAATCATTATTATACTCTATATAATGATAAATTGGTTTTCCTAGAATATTTTCTTAGCCAAAATGGTTGAATCGACAGATTAAGAACCTGCAGACACAGAGGGGCCAAGTGTGTATGAAGGTAGCCACGTAGGCCGAGTGGGGTGGGGCACACCTTTAATTCCAGAACTCTGGAGGTGGAGGCAGGTGGATCTCTGTGAGTCCGAGGCCAGCCTGGGGTAGAAGATTTCCAGGCCAGCGGGGCTACATGATGAGACCCTGTCTCAAAACAAAACAACAACAGCGACGTGGCAGGCAGGAAAAGCTCACTCATGGTTCTGTTGTTGTTATGTCCCTGCAATCCCAGCACTTGGGAGATGGAGGCAGGAGAATCAGGAATCCAAGGCCAACCTCAGCTACATAGTGAGTTTGAACCCAGCCTGGGGTAGAAGAGGCTTTGTCTCAAAAACCAAAACCAGGCCAGGAGAGTGGCTCAGGGGTTAAGAGCACTGGATGCTCTTCCGGAGGACTTGGGTTCGATCCCCAGCACCCATGTGGCAGCTCACAACTGTCAGTAACTCCAATTCCAAGGGCTCCTACTCCCTTTTTGGGCCTCTGAAGACACCAGGCACACATGTGGTACACAGATATATAAGCAGGCAAAACATCTATTGTAACACAAAATCTAAAGGTCCTATAATAAAAAACCCAGAGCCAGATATTGGGGTAAATGCTTCAAGATCCAGAGAGACAAAGGAACAAGCCACTGCCACGTCTCACCTCTCCAACTCCACAAATCCTCTGACTGAATGTCTGTGAGTCCTCAGCTGAAAGGGGTCCAGCCAAAAAGCTTTAGTTCCTGTCTCCTCATGCCTTATATACCTTTCTCTGCCCAGCCATATTACTTCCTTCCCGGTACTGGGATTAAAGGTGTGTGCCACCACTGCCTGGCTCTGTTTGTCTCCTAGACTAAATCAATCTCATGTAGTCCAAGGTGGCTTTGAACTCACAGACAGATCTCTGCCTCCCGAGTACTAGGATTAAAAGTATATGCCACCACTGCCTGGCCTCTATGTTTAATCTAGTGACTTGTTCTGTTCCCTGATCTTCAGACAGATTTTATTAGGGTACACAATATATCACCATAACCTATACTCATAAAATAAAAATAAATCTTAAAGCCTCGCAGTGGTGGCCCATGCTTTTAATCCCAGCACTTGGGAGGCAGAGGCAGGCGGATCTCAGTGAGTTTGAGGCCCGCCTGGTTGACAAACCAAGTTCCAGGACAGCCAAGACTGTTACACAGAGAAACCCTGTCTCAAAAAACCAACCAAATAAATAAATAAATAAATAAAAATTTTTTTAAAGTAATAATGTATAGTAAACATGTCTTTGACTTCCTAAGAATCATGTCTGAGTTAACAGGCTATGAACTCATGGGATGATCAAACTTATTCAATGAATTGCCAAATGCTACACACACCATGTTTATCTGCATTTACTATCTTTGGCACTATTTAGACATTATTATTTATCTTCATTTTATAGTCAGGCAGGCAGAAGCATCAAAATGGATCTGGCGAGATAGCTCAGCAGATAAAGGAACTTGTTGCCAAGCCTGAAGACCAGAAGCCATATGAAAAAATGAGAGAAAAGACAGTCCCAAGTTGCCCTTTGACCTCCACCTACATGCCAGGGCACATGTATGATCCATACACAAACACGAATAAATAAATCAGTGCTTTGTTTTTTAAAAGAGTAAACAATTAAGCCGGGTGCTGGTGGTGCACACCTTTAATCCCAGCATTTGGGAGGCAGAGGTGGGCGGATCTCCGAGTTTGAAGCCAGCCTGGTCTACTGTGTGAGTTTCAGGACAGCCAGGGTTACACTGAGAAACCCTGTCTGGAAAAACAAAACAAAGAAAGAAAGATAGTAAACAATTGACTCAGTACACTGAGGTGGTGAGAGAAGAACCCAGATTTGCTTTCTCAAGCCTGACTTCAAGGGCCTAGAACAATCACATGCCCCACGCTGGTGTTCAAGTCAGGAGACAGCAAGAGCAGCCTGCTGGAAGCCTCTGCCACCTCAAGAGACTTTGCCCGCCCCCCGCCCCCCAGCAGCTGTGTGACCTCGGAGGTTATCATTCAGGTCAGACTGTCTGGGGAAGTGAGAAAGTGTCACCCTCCGCCTTTCAGGAAACAACCCTGGGACTAACTAATGCCCTTAATTAAGGGAGAAGGGTGGCTTGATGGCTGGCCTGTGTCCTGAAGAGGCTGCAAAGACTTGGGTCCTCTTCCCGAGGAGGAGCGAGAGAATGCTGGAGATGGACAAGCTTTGTCAGACAGTCCAGGGAGAAACCCCAGATCCCCAGGCAGCTGGGGGCCAATACACACAAGAAATGAGCTCTGTCTGCAGCCCCGGTCACATGAGGGCAAGGCTTGGGAAGCCTAAAAAAAACCTTTTACTACAAGACACATGTGCACAACTGTATTAGTCAGGGGTCTCGAGAGTCACAGAACTTATGGAATGAATCTATCTATCTATCTATCTATCTATCTATCTATCTATCTATCTATCATCTATCCATATTTGGGAATATATTTATACGGAAATTTATTGCAATGATTTTTAGCAATAGCTATGGTGAATGAGAAGTCCAAGAATCTAGCAGCTGCTCAGTCCCACGAGGCTGGAATGGATGCACTAGCAAGGCAACAAGGTGAGTGCAAGCAGGTGAAGGAAGAACCCTTCCTTCCTCCATTGTCCTTACATAGGCTTCCAACAGAAGGTGTGGCCTAAACTAAAGGTGTGCCTTCCAGCCTCAAGATCTGGATCAAAGGCATGTTGTCTTCTGGCCTCAAGATCCAGATCACAAAGTGTGCCCTCCATTCCTGGATTATAGTTCATTCCAGATATAATCAAGTTGACAACCAAGAACAGTCATCACACAACTGTTTTTTTTTTTTTTTTTTTTTTTTGACACAGGGTCTCATTTAGTTTAGTTACTACGTAGCTAAAGCTAACTTTGAGCTGCAGATTTTCCTGACTCCATCTCCTGGGATTATCAGTATTGCCTGTGTTTTCTTTTTTTCCCCCCTTTAATTTATTTATTTTTTTAAAATATGGCTGGGGGTGGTAGTGCACAAACTTAGGAGGCAGAGGCAGGTGGATCTCTGTGAGTCTGAGGACAACCTGGTCTGTGTAGTGAGTTCCAGGACAGCCAGGACTACACAGAGAAACCCTCTCTCGAAAAACGAGAGAGAGAGAGAGAGAGAGAGAGAGAGAGAGAGAGAGAGAGAGAGAGAGAGAGAGAGGAAGGGAGGGGGATTTATAAACAACTTTTAAAACATTTCCTTACATATTTATGTGCTAGAGGACAACCTTCAGGTGTCAATCTCCCTTCACTGTATGAGTTACAGGAATCGAACTCAGGTCACCCGGTTAGGCAGCAAGTGCTTGTTCCCACTGAGCCATCTCGCCAGCTCTTTCTTCTCCTTCTCCTCCTTTTCTCACCTCTTTTATGGGAAAGCACCAAGAATTAAAGCATGGATGCGGGGTGACGGGCAGACCTGCCTCTCCTGCTGGCTGTTCCTCGGGTATCTTGGGGCCAGCATATCACCTTCTCCTGGGGAACTTCCACTTCGCCGTACAGTCCTGTCTTGGACATGGGGCAGATAATGAAATCCAAGGAAACTTAGCCGAATGCCCAATGCACACGATTCTCAATAATTAGCCATTGCTGTTATCATTAACTTCAACTCGATTGTTTGTTTGTTTATTTCAAGACAAGGTTTCTCTGCAGCCTTGGCTGTCCTGGAACTCTCTCTTGTAGACCAGGCTGGCCTCTAACTCACAGAAATCCGCCTTCCTCTCCCTCCCGAGTGCTGGGAGTAAAGGCATAGGCCACCACCACCCGGAACTTAACATTCTTATATTTCCTATGTGCCACATAGTGCAAGAGACACAGGATGCCAAGAGCTTAAGAGAAACTTCTAACTTAGCACCGAAGGTAGAAAAACCATAAAATTAGGGGCTGGAGAGATGGCTCAGCCATTAAGAGCACTGACTGCTCTTCCAGAGGACCCGGGTTCAATTCCCAGCAACCACATGGCAGCTCACAACTGTCTGTAACTCCAGTTTCAGGAGACCCGACAAGCTCACACACGCAGGCAAAACGCCAATGCACATAAAATGAAAATAAATTAATTAAAAAGAAAAAGAAAAACCATAAAATCATCTTCTTGACTCTTGGTACATAAATTTACCCTTAGCCACCTGAATCCTAGTAGTCCAGACTCCAGCGGTCACGGGTTCTAGAATTCTCATTTCTTCAGCACCCCTCTGCATTGCCTTACTTGGTTCTCATATTTTTGTTAGTCAGGATCTCACTATGTAGCCTTGCTGGCCTGGCATTCCAGCTGGAACTCACTGAGAGAACTTGCTATGTAGATCAGACTGGCCTCGAACTCACTGAGATCCTCCTACCTCAGAGATATTCCTGCCTCTACCTCTCAGAGTGTTGGGATTAAAAGCACCTCCCCCCATGCCTAGCAATCTGTCATTGTTTAATTTCTATCTGCTAGGATCCAGGTGCTGTCCACCTCTGGGGAGGGGTCTGCTGCAAAGGGCAGGAGCTCCTAACTCCCACCAAGTAACATTGATCAGGAACACCGATACCCATCCCGATGTATAATCCTTTCAACAGGGTTCAGAGCCTTTCAAGCACTTAGTTTTAAGTGCTTAGGAGATCTCTCCAGCTGTTTTATTTGGGACACAGCCTACAAACTGTAACCTGGCCCACCCAGGTTTCCAAAAAGCCTTCAGATAAGAACCACTGGGGAGATTGTTGAATATGCAGATCACCACACCCTCTCTCCCAATTCTAATTCTGAAGTCTAGAGGGAAGTGTGGAGCCCAGGATTTAACAAACAGCCCAGGAGACTGGCATCCGAGGGCAAGTCCAGACATGGTGCTCAGCACTATGGGTCTGCAGCTGGGACTAGAGGGGAAGCTCAGTTCCTATGGGTCCACCTAGCAGGCATGAAGTCATAGGTTCAATCCCACTACCAGGACACCTGCAATGTAAGCTGAGTACTTAGGAGGTGGAGGCAAGAGGATCAAATTTTAAGGTCATCCTCAGCTACAAAACGAGTTCAAGGCTAGCCTGGGCTACAAGAAACCCTGTTGGGGGAAAAGAAAAATGCTTGGGCCAAGCTATGATATTGAGTGGGAGGTCAGGATAAACCAGCTGGTGTGCAGGTCACCAGGACCTGTGGTAGCCTGCAACCTGAGGCTCCTTCTAGCTCCTACAAGATCATGCAGGTCACCAGGACCTGTGGTAGCCTGCAACCTGAGGCTCCTTCCAGCTCCTACAAGATCATGCAGGTCTGCAGGCCCCAGGGAGCCTCCGTTCCCTTTAACATCTGCTCACATCTCAGGCTGTGCAAAGTACCCAGCACATAGTAGGTGTTCAGTAAATGTTAGCCAGCTGCTAATGTGCTAGTTGTAGGCTTGAAAAGGACGGGGTGGGGGTGGGGAGCAGCTAAAGAGAAAGCCAGCAATAGTCGAGGAAAACAGGGGGCGGACTTCGGGACAGGAATTTACATTTCTTTAAAAGGTAATTCCAATCCTGCCTTGCCTTTTGAGAACACAAAGCCTAGGATCTTTCCAATCCCAAAATTCTCTTCTTAAGGACTCCATCCCTATGAAACAATCATTTGTACAGTGTGAAAAAAATGTTCATCCTCTTAACATAAATAACACCCCTTATGAATGTGACATTTTTATTATACTGAGTACCACACAAACAAATACGACTGATTTGAGAGTTCCTTGATTGAGAAAATAAAAGTCGTTTAATTCCGTCTGGGCAGACAAGGTCAGCATCAGGCCTCAGGGAGATGGAGCAGTCGTCTTGAGAGTAACTAAGGGCCCTGCCACTCTTGGCAGGAGATGCAGCCAGCAGGCCCCAGTTTTTCCCCCACTTTTGGAAAACTCTGGTAGCAAGCAGGGAAGGGCCTGTCACCACCCAAAACACCTGGGTGAGCTCTAGCTGGGCCTCCCTCTGCTCCCCAGGAGGGCGCTTTGGTATTTGAAGCTGACATTCGTCACCAAGGCGCTTCCTCTAGATCTCACCTTCGTTCTCCCAAATTCCCCATACCCAGTACCTGCCAAGGAAGGCTGCACCCCAAGCAGGTCTGGTGCTACCCAAGAACAGAGGATCGCCCCCTCCACCCCAGCACTCCCTACGTGATTTTGGATGAGCTGAAAAAGAGAGGATCACCAGGGGTCCAGGAGAGGAAGAGTAAGGAAGCCATTGTTGTGGTTCTGGGCTTGAAACCGGGGCTCCAACACACCTCCAGCTCAGCGGAGCACCATTCACAACAGGTTAACAGCCTGCTGGCTCAGCAGTAAGACTTTCTGAGGTAGAGGTGGCAAGGTGCGGGGGCAGCCCAGACTCAGTCTCTGTATCCAAGCCCCCCACCCCAATTTATCAGTCACATCTCATCACATCACACCTTCCCCCGGCAGGGGCTCCCCTGCCCTGCCCCGCCAGGGGAGTTCTAGGTTCTTAAAGGCCTCTCAGGAGGGAGGAAGGGAGGGGGCGGGGCGGCGGTGGCTGAGATATAAGGGACCCAGGCGCGGTTTGCGGGTCCATCTAGCCCACCATGAGTGCCCACTGCCTCCCTATCCTTCTTCTCCATGCCTGGTGGGCTCTACTCCAGCCGCGCGCCGCGACGGTGGCCGCCTTTCCTCTGTGGACACGGGGTCAGCCCTCGTCACCATCCTCTCTCGCATACATGCTGAGCCTCTACCGAGACCCGCTGCCTCGGGCGGACATCATCCGCAGCCTCCAGGCGCAAGGTAGGCTGCAAGCCTGGCCTCACCAGCACCCAAGGGCGCATGGCCCGGGAGGCGCGCGGTGGCTGCGGCGGGGACTGGGTACCAAGGGGTCATCCAGAGTCTGGTCTTTTTTTTTTTTTTTTTTTTTTTTTCTCGAGACAGGGTTTCTCTGTGTAGTTTTGATGCCTGTCCTGGATCTCCTCGCTCTGTAGACCAGGCTGGCCTCAAACTCACAGAGATCTGCCTGGCTCTGCCTCCCCAGTGCTGGGATTAAAGGCGTGCGCCACCACCGCCCGGCCAGAGTCTGGTCTTAACGATGTTTCCGAGTAGGCAGGCTCAGGGGACAGCGCTGGTGGCCGGGTTGAAGAGGAACCCAGCGCCCCGGGACCACCGCCTTTCGGGTTCTAGCTTAGGTGGCAGAGTGAGGGGGTAGGGCGAGGTCCCGATCGCGCCACTGAGCATCTGGGAGCCTCAGTTTGCCCATCTGTAATTTAGAAATCGTAGGACCTCCTTCATAGACTTATGGAGAGGACTAGGTGACATCACCGCCCCCAGAAACGCTCTGCACGAACCAGACATACACTAAAACAGGCCGTTACTGAGTTTTGTCCCGGCTGCCGCAAATGCCACCAGGAACTAGGGCTCAAGGATCCGCAATTAGGGATCGGGTGCCGGAAGTCCAGAACTCAGGTAGCTCTCGTTGCTGGGCGGTGTCAGGTGTCCTGGGTGACCCCGGGCTCAAAAACCTGTGTGGATGGAGGTGTGCGTGTGTGTAGTTCGCCCAGTGACCTGAGTGTCGCTCACCAGAGTAGACCGACAGGTGGGTGCCCAGGAGAGGGAGTCCAGATTCGGAACTCCTTTCCCGGGCGCAATCCACATCCCGCCGCCTAGGCAGCTTGGCCAGCCCGGGCCTCTGTCCTGCGGGGCCAGACGGCCCTCCGCGGGACCCGGACGCAATCCACATCTGCTAATCCGGTCTGACCCGTCGCCCGCCGGCCCTCGCGACCTGGAGGCGGAGCCCCTAGTCCTTGCCTGCGGCGTCTGGGGTGAGACTGCCGGTGACCCTTTCCTGAAGGGTCATCTAAGGACGAGGGACCAGGGCACCCTGAAGGGCGAGGCAATGGGAAATTGGTGGAGTGCTCCGCCCCTCCGCCTAGGGTGGGACGGAGGCAAAGCGGGAAAAACACACCTTTCCAGTTCACTTCCCTTTTAGAAAGTTCTTGAAGGTTTATGTAAGTGATCTGGGATTCAGGAAAACTACTCGGGTTCATCCAATTCTGTTTTCGCACTTTTTTCGAACTTTTTGTTCGCTTTTGGAAAGTCTAAAGCATTTTAACTATTAGCCAGTGGTATCAACTGCCTCCATTTCAGCGAAAGGCTCTGCCTGGAGGGACTCTAGGGGAGAGCGGCATTCCAGGTCACTTCTTCCCTCATGAGTCAGTATGTAACCTGCCCCGTCATAGCGGTATTGGGGTCTGTCAGCTGGAATCTAAGGGCTTGTCTGTACCTCACTTGTGCGGTTTATGCATGTGCAAAAATGGCAGTACCAGTGGGGGTGGGAAGACAGTTCTTGTAAAGCCTTGGCATACGGGAAGCAGAAAATGGCAAGGAGTTCTGATAGCCCCTTGCCTCCCTGGCTGAGGACTGGGACAAGCAAATGGCCTGAGTTGCAACTTTTCCCTTCAGAATCGGAGGTGGCTAACCGGACTAACGATTCTCGCCAGATCCGCATTCAGCACACAAGTGGGTTTCAGGGTGGCCGAGAGCCCCTGCCTCATGACCGCCCCATTCACACTGACAGCATCGGTTGTGTAATGAGTTCGAGCTACATCTGGAGGACCCTCTCCCCCAGGGAACCCTAGGGGTGGCTTAGGAGGAAGGCGTTTCTTCCTGCCCTGCCCGCACACTGGGCATCACAGTTACTAGCGACTTCGTCTCCATGCACTTCATTCCTAAATCTTCTATGGCACACAACATCACGTCTTTCTACTAAGAAGGCAACAGGGGCCCAGAGAAGGAAAACCACCTGCCCAAAGTCAAAGTGGAACCATGAGGGGAACTCTTCAAGTCATGGCGGCCTCAGGCTGCTGCTCTTAGCAGGAGCACCTGCTCTGAGAGATCATTCGCAGACACTTAAGATCAAAGTTTCGGATCACACCCAGGCTGCTACTACAGGAAGCAGGAGTGACTAGAGGCCCCCACCTAGCTCCCAGGGTCAGTGCTGGCTGGGGAAGAAGAGTCTCCTGATGTTGCTAATGAGGAGGGAAAGTGGAAATTAAATAAAAAAGGCAGCTAGAGATGGGTGGGGAGAAGCCCGCCAGAGGCAGAAGCTGGAAATTTCCTTGGGCAACTCACCTCACCTAAATCCCATTGTTCTCTGACTGCCCAGGGTGTGTTGAAGCTAGCTGGCTAGAACAGGGATTTCAAGCTTACTCCCTTCCTTCCTTTCGTCCCTCCTCCTCCTCCTTTTCCCTGGCCACCCCCGCCCCCACCTGCACCCCACAGTCTCAAGCCCAGGATGGCCCTGAACGCTCAATGAAGTTGAGGATGACCTTGAACTTTTGATTCTCCAATTGTACTCCGGAGGGCAGAGATTGCGGGTTAGCGGCACCACACCCAGTTTACCAGGGCTGGGGATCAAATCCGGGTCTTTGTACTTTCTAGGCAAGTGCTCAAGCAACTGAGCTACATCCCCAGCCCTTTGGTTACTTTTCAAGATAGAATCTTACACAAGCCCTTGTACCTACCTCCAAGGCCTCCATTTTCCTTCATCTCTAAAATGGACTATCTCTGAGTGCACACACACACACATACACGCACACACACACACACACACATACATACATATATGGCAGCTTAACTTGTAGTCCTAGCACTTGAGAGACTGAGACAGAGGATGGCCCAGAGTTCCAGGCCAGTCTAGGATAAATATCAGGTTCCAAGACTGACTGCCTGAGTTAGTATGAAACTCCATCTCAGAAAAAAACAAAATAAATAAAACCGATTCCATGGTTTTGCAAGCCGACAGGGGTGGGTGAGGGCCAGAGATGGGTGACAGACAGCCTACCCAGCTTGTGGTTGACAGAACTCCCTCTTACCCCGTTTCCTTCCCTGACTTCTCCCCCAGATGTGGAAGTGAGTGGGCAGAACTGGACCTTCGCTTTTGACTTCTCTTTTCTGAGCCAAGAAGAGGATCTGGCATGGGCGGAGCTCCGGTTGCAAGTGCCGGGCCCTGTGGACCTCCCCACCGAGGGCCCACTCACCATTGAAATTTTCCACCAGGCAAAGCTGGACCCAGAGCAGGACCCAAGCGACTGCCTGGAGCGAGTTCGGATGGAGCGGTTCACGATCACCCGGTCTCAGGTGACTTTTTCCTCAGATAGCACTGTCCTGGAGGTGACCAGGCCACTCTCCAAGTGGCTAAAGGACCCCAGGGCACTGGAGAAGCAGATATCCAGTCTGAAAGGAAAGTGCTGGCGTCAGCCCCACATCCCACCCGTCTCTGTCACCAGCGCCAACGTGCTCATGCTCTACTCCAACCGGCCTCAGGAGCAGAGGCAGCTGGGTGGCGCCACTTTGCTCTGGGAAGCTGAAAGTTCCTGGCGGGCCCAGGAGGGACAGCTGTCTGAAGAGAGGGGCCGATGGGCCAGAAGGCACCGGAGACATCACTTGCCAGACAGAAGTCAGCTGTGTAGGAGGGTCAAGTTCCAGGTGGACTTCAACCTGATTGGCTGGGGTTCCTGGATCATCTACCCCAAACAGTACAACGCCTATCGCTGTGAGGGCGAGTGTCCTAACCCTGTGGGGGAGGAGTTTCACCCTACCAACCACGCCTACATCCAGGTACGATGCCCGATGCCCGGAATGGAACAGGTTGCTAGACAGGGGATGGGGCTCAAGGTCTGCCATGAGACAACTGGGTGTGGTCACTAAAGCACCTCCAAACGTTTGCTCCTGTGAGGATGCAGAGATGGCTTGGGGTTACCCCCCCCCACACACACACACATGCACGAACCAAGCTAACCTCAAACTCATTACATGGCCCAGGATGGCCTCGAACTCCTGATCCCCTAGCCTTGACTCCCCTAGTGCTGGGAGTACAGGTATACACCACCACGCCCAGTTATTACAATATGGGGGATCAAACCCAGGACCTCGTGCATGCTAGGCAAACACTCTACCAACTAAGCTGCGTCCTCAGCTTTTCCTTGTTCCTATAATTAGGTGATGGGAATAGAAGGATCTCTGCTCCTTCAGCTCTGACATTCTGGGGAAGGACGTTCAAAATTGGACTTTGGGACTAAACGAGCCTTCCTACTCCTGCTCATTGCTTGTGTGACAATAAGCTGCTGCTTCTCCAAAGCCTGTCTGTTTCAAGGCCAGCAGCATATTTCACAGGCATGGAGTGGGGGTTCATGAGTTGGTTGCACACGCAGCATTCTATTATTTATGAAAAGAATTTTCTAGTTTGGTACCAGATGCTGATTTTTCACTTTAGTCAGAAATACTAAGTCTGCCTTTGCCCCAGTGGTCCGAACTGACTGACCCTCCTTCCTGTCTTCCAGAGCCTGCTGAAACGCTACCAGCCCCACCGGGTCCCTTCCACATGCTGTGCCCCTGTGAAGACCAAGCCACTGAGCATGCTCTATGTGGACAATGGTAGGGTGCTCCTGGAGCACCACAAGGACATGATTGTGGAGGAGTGTGGGTGCCTCTGACAGAGCCAGGGGAGTGCTGAATCAGCTTGCCCTCCACAATGCTGAACTCCGGGGAGACCCCATAGTGTCTATCGGGGAGCAGAAATGGAAGGGCTCTGCCAGCCAGAGCGGAAGAGGAAGGCCTGCCCCCTGTGCATACGGGGCTCTGAGACCTGCCAGGCCAGAGGCTACTGCAGGGAGGCAGGAATGGGGGCTGGCTGGGCTCCCTGGAAATAGGGGTTATGAACTGAGCGAGTGCTTTTTAAACTTTGAAGCCCTTGAAATGGTGTGCAAAGGCTGGGGTATATATATGTATTTATTTTTGAGGCCATCTGTAGCTTTCCTGTATTCTTAAAAGCGGTCTGTGACCCACTGTCCCTCCCTAAAGATCAGTATAATTTTATTAGATTAAAACTAGCCATTTGAGCCGGGCGGTGGTGGCGCACGCCTTTAATCCCAGCACTCGGGAGGCAGAGCCAGGCGGATCTCTGTGAGTTCGAGGCCAGCCTGGGCTACCAAGTGAGTTCCAGGAGAGGCACAAAGCTACACAGAGAAACCCTGTCTCGAAAAACCAAAAAAAAAAAAAAAAAAAAAAAAAAACAAAAAAAAAAAAACTAGCCATTTGGCTCTCCCTGCTTCAAGCTGGGCTGGGGAACCCCACAACTTTCTGGCTGGGGCTAATGTAGTGGCCTTCCTCAGCGGCTCCCTGATCTCTGCTAATGAATTGCCTAAACAATAAAGCCACTGTCCAGCTCTCCCAGGGCCAGCGGGTGCCTTTGACCAGAGAGGTGGGCACTTGTCCAAGAGGGCCTGGCCAAGGTGGACTATATAGAAGCCAGAGCCATCAGATGTCTGCTTGGCAGACATAACCCAAGTCTATTAAAAGTCAGTAACAATTCACTTCAGGCTTTCAAGGTGTGTTTTGGGGTCCTGAGGTTCCAATCCAGCAGGGGATGGGGGTTGTGGTCATAGCTTTCGCAGGGAGGCTGTGTGATGTGGGAGAACATTCACTGCCTGGCCTCTTCTTGTGAAAAGAAGCGGCGGAGCCGGATTCATTTGTAGGAAGTACTCCTGAGGGCTAGGGAGTGATTGTGATTCAGTGGCAGCTACTTGCTTAGTATATGAAAGACTCAGGGCTAAACCCCCGCATAACAAAGCTGGGCCTGGTGGAGCACACCTTTATAGTGCAAAGGCAAGAAGAGCTCTGTGAACTCAAAGCCAGCCTGGTCTACAGGTGAGCTCCAGGACAGTCAGACTCCACAGGGAGCCCCTGTCTCAAAAACAATTAAAGCCAGCATGAAAGGGAGGACCATGGGTCTCCAACTAGACTGTCCTCTGGGCCTTCTCCCTTCTCTGCGCCTTTAAGCCTTAAAGTATAAGACTTGCTAAGCACTTGGGGGGGGGGGCGGCGCTAACTCCTGATTCTGCATAGCACAAGGAAGCTCAGCTTTCTCTCTTTTCTTTCCTTTTTTTTTTTTTTTTTAAAGATTCATTAATTTATTATGTATACAGTATTCTGTCTGCATGTGTCCCTGCAGGCCAGAAGAGGGCACCAGATCTCATTACAGATGGTTCTGAGCCACCATGTGGTTGCTAGGAATTGAACTCAGGAGCTCTGGAAGAGCAGTCCGTGCTCTTAACCACTGAGCCATCTCTCCAGCCCCCTTCCTTTCTTATGTATACAACATTCTGCCTCCAAGTAGTATGCCTGCATGCCACAAGAGGGCACCAGATCTCATAGATGGTGTGAGCCACCATGTGGTTGCTGGGAATTGAACTCAGGACCTCTGAAAGAGCAGTCGGTGCTCTTAACCTCTGAGCCCTCTCTCCAGCTCCTGAAGCTCAGCTATCTAAAGAAAGTTCTATCACAACCCCCGGCCCCAAACAAAAACAAACAAACAAAACCTTCAATCCCAGCCCTGGGGAGGCAGACACAGGCGAATCTCTGAGTTCCAGACCAGCCTGGTCTACAAAGTGAGTTCCAGGATAGCCAGGGCTATTACACAGAAAAATCCAGTCGGGGGTGAGGGAATGCGTGTGGGAGTGGGGAGTAAATTCCACCACTAAAATATCTGAGCAGCTGCTTGTTCTTTTGGCTGGGGGATGGGGCTTTGGGGGACACACAAGTCCACAGGAGCTCTCCCCTCCCCCTTGCTCCCCGGGATGCCCATCCACTTTGCTCCAGCTTTGGCTCAATCAAGGCAGTTAGACTGGTCCAAGCAGGGACTGGGTTGGCGACAACCTAGCCTGGGCTCGACAAAGCTGAAGGCCCAGGACTCAGCAGCAGAGATGGGTCTAAGCAAGCTCCAAGCTGAGCAGTTCAGTCACCAGGGTTCTGCGCTGGGGTTTGAGTCGGGATCTTGCTTTTTAGCCCCGACAGGCCTCAAACTCAAGGCAATCCTCCTGCTTCAGATTCTCAAATGTTAGGATCACTCACCTCTACCACCATGCCAAGCCAAATTTTACTTTCGAAAACAGCCTTATGAGGTCCACTTGTCCCAACTGCTTTCCTAAGTGTTACCCCAGAAAGGCCACACGGACGTCACAGCAGTGCTGAGAGATTGAGGGCACCTGGATGGCACCTAGAGGACTAGGCTAACCCAGCTTAGACCAAAGGCTTCATCTCCAGGACACAAGCCCACCATGGAGCTGAAGTTCTTGGAATGAAGTGGCGTCTTGGGGCTTTAGGAAGCAGGTGCCTGTCGTTCTTACACAGCCAGACAGCAGGGCCAGCAGAGCCAAAGGCCAAGCTATTTGTGGCTCCAGCTTGTGGGAGTGTTTACAGTTGGCTGTTTGTGAAGTTGTGACAACGCTCCCTGGTGACATGTCCTGCCTATGTCAAACTAGGGATGTGGGCACAAAGTGATCAACTACATGTACTGGTCATGCCCGTCATGTTAGCTGCAGGACCACTGTGCTGCCCTGGCTGGGGGTATCTGGGTACCAGTGTCTAACAACAGCTCTGGATCTGGTCCATGGGTTGGCAGGATGCCTTGGACTGCCTGCCTCTGAGAACTGTCCTGAATGTGAGGCTTTAATAGTTATTTGCTCTCAAGGCAAAGGTCTGGTGTTCCACAACTGCAAAGCAGAAACAGTTGCTACCTACCTACCTACACACACACACCACACCCCCGTCACTTGACAAGCAGGTGGGTCTGGCAGTAGCAGAGATAGGACAGTATGGAGAAGAGGGGCACACAGCTGTGACCCTCTGCACCACAACCTGAGTTTATCTCCACCTTAAGAATCCTTTCACAGCAGGAAGATCCCATCCCTCCATCCCCAGGAAAGGCTCTGCAGGTTATCCCAGCTCCAATGTCCCTTTAGCCCTAGGTCCATACAGTTGCATCTGCTCTAACCCACACCTGCACGAGGGTCTCCACAGGCTGGTGAATCAAACACAGCTGAGCTTCCTGTTGTTTTGAGAGGGTCCCACAGTATAGCCCATGCTGGTCTGGAACTCAACAGTAATCCTGCCTCAGCCTAGCAAGTGACGTGTACCACCTGAGTTCTTTTACAAGAACTGGCTGTACCAGCATTAGGCACAGATTGTTCTGGTCTTACAACCACCTATAAAATGATTTCTTCACCCTGATAAGAGATCGGAGGTTGAGAGATCTAAGAATCTTCCCACGGAACTGAGGCTGCCCCACCCAAGGTCCAGCACCAAACCTCTACTCTATACACTGTCTTGATAAGGTAAGCCTCATTTTCTCTGTGAACCTGTCCACAGCCACTGAAAGAACTAAGCCAAGCCAGGCTCATGCAGCACAGCGTAGAGCAGTGGTTCTCAACCTGAGGGTTGAGTGGATCAGATAGCATGCATATCAGCTATTTACAGTTCATAACAGCAGTAAAACCGCCGTTATGAAAGTGATGAAATCATTTTACGGTTGGGTCACCACAACGTGAAGAACTGTATTAGAGATACAGCATTAGGAAAGTTGAGAACCACTGGCCTAGAACAAGACACATATGCCAGGGCAGCCCTCTCACAGCAGGGAGAGGCCATCAAGCTCCTGTGTTTACACTTACAGGAACAGAATGACAGTGAGCCATTAGATCATTAGCTGATTCCACAGAAAGCAGCTGGCCTATTCTGCCTGGCTCCTCCAGGCAGAGACTTGCCAAATGTGAATAACCCACAACAGTACCCTGGAAACTGGTGTGTGTGTGTGTGTATAGCCCAGACTGGCCTTTAACTTTGTTTTTCAAGACAGGGCTTCTCTGTGTAATAGCCCTGACTGTCCTGGAACTCTTTGTAGAACAGACTGGCCTTGAACTCACAGAGATCCACCTGCCTCTGCCTACCAAGTGCTGGGACTAAAGGCATGCACCACCACTGCTCAGCTTGGCCTCCAACTTTTAGCAATCTTTCTGCCTCTGCCTCCTGAGCACTGGGGTTACAGGTGGGAACCAAGCATGATATCGGAATTAAAAAATAAATAAAGAAAAGAAAAGAAGAAAAGCTAGGTGGTGACGGGCACACCTTTAATCCTAGCATGTGGGAGGCTGAGGCTTGTGGATCTCTTTGCATTCAAGGCCAGTCTGGTCTATATGAGAAGTTCTAGGTCATTTAAGAGCTACACAGTGAGACTGTCTCAAAAACAAAAAATTTAACATAGCAAGTTTAGGATGGCCAGTCGGTGGTGGCACACGCCTTTCATCCCTGCACTCAGGAGGCAGAGCTAGGCCGATCTCTGTGAGTTCAAGGCCAGCCTGGTCTACAGAGTGAGATCCAGGACAGCCAGGACTACACAGTGAAACCCTGTCTCGAGAGAAGGAAAAAAAACAAAGTTCAGGCCGGCTCCGTGGTAGAGTGTGCCCGTAGCAAGACAAAACATCACCAAGTCAATATTCAAGGTCTTTATTTAACTGTAACAGCAACCGTTGGTGGGAATTTTTCCCTAGTTCCAAACACCTGCTAGCTTGGCAGGACATAAGAAGACAAACTGGTCATGGACTCCCACAGGACTGTCTTAGGGTTGCATGGAACCTCCCACTAACCATGGCTGACAGTGAATGAAGGGAGGGGAGGGGACAGCACACCAGGGGGACAAAGTGAAGGACCAAGGAAAGAGTCCATTCCACATGGTTAAGACTGCAGCAGGGAACAGGGGCGGGTCTATCCGCAAGCACAGATTCTGAAAACGGACAACAGGGAATCGGAGTCCTTGGGGCTCTTCAAGTTGCCTTCTTTAAGGCTTACTGGAGCTGGCCCAGGTGCCATGACGTGGGGCAAAGGCTTGGCGTGAGCCAGTGTGGTCCCGCTGGCCCTTACCTCCTGCTGGTGTCCCCACTGTCCTACCCTCCAGTCAGAACCCCCAGGCCTGGGTTGGGCAGTTCTTAAGACTGAAATGGAAAGGAAGGGGGTATAGAGGCAAAAATGGGCATTCTGTGCTGGATTCATGGAATTCTCTAAGTTTGCAATGCCCTGGATTTGGGTCTGAAGCCCTGGCAGGAGCTCCTTTGGCAGTATCTGCACAGCCAAGTGTCTAGCAAGCATTCAGCCTCTGTCACCCTTCCACCGCCGAAAGGTAAACTGGAGTTTCTATCGGCTGGGAACTGTTTCAGCTCAGTAGACTCTTCTACTGGGCACACAGGATGGCCACTAGGGCTGCAGGAAGAACTGAGCAGAGACCACAGACCACCCCAAGACTTTGAGAGTTAAGCTCTGCCAATAGGCAGCAGCAGCTTCCAGGACCTGCCTAAGAGACAGCTACAGTTTCAGAGGGTGGGGAAGGGTCTTGATTGATCAACTGGAAAAACGAGGACCTGTCAGTCATCCTTACAGACTTCAGTCAAGTTTCCGTGAGCGAGCTTCAACAAAGTTCACCACTGACGTGGAGACCCATCCCCAAAGCCAGAAGCACGCCTGAGTGGTAAGCACAGGACCACCTCAACTACAGGAACCTGAATCCCGCCCCTAAAAGCTGAGAGGCAAGGAGACGGAGGTAACCGTGCCCTACTCAAAAGTTCAGACAGAACCCTCCACCCCAGGAAGAAATGATATGCCTCCACTACAAATCCCACCTTCCATGGTAAGGATGGGTCAGTGATTGGGTTTTCGCAGATTAATAAATAGCTGCCGTGGGCATGGAGTCCAGAAAACACACTAAAGAACTTGAACTACAGAAGACAGTGGTGCCTTTCCTCTAGAGGGACTGAAAAGGGTTACACCACACACACACCCACCTCAAGCAGCTAGCACCCAAGATGGAGATGGGAAGGAGGTTCCATCCCCGATATGTGGCTGCCAACACCTGAGCCTTGTACACTCGTGCCCCAACTCACAGTGGCAGTCTGTACAAGCAGGCCGGGTGGACTTTCAGTGGAAGCCAACTGAACTGCCAAGGTCTGAGAGGCCCAGGGAGACAGTAACACGAAGCTCCCATGCCCCACCCTCCTCAGATCAGAAGGAAACTCACCACCGGTACCTGAAGTACATACTGAAGCAAGCATGGCTACAGGAAAGAGACGCTAGAGAAGACAGAGCACCAGTTCAAACAAGAGCCTCCATCTAAGGACGGGAGAAAGGCTGGCGGGAACGAGTAGCCACTCCACGAGCCCCGAGGCTCGGGTGAGCTACCGCTTAAGCTTCCCCCACAGGTGAAAACAAGACTGCCTCTTTTCAAGAGCACACTTGTAGCCAAGTGCCCAGGAGGCGGCAGGTTACCCTGCATGCTGCACTGACAAGGCAATCAAGTTCATAGACACGCGCATTCTCAGGTGCTCCTGGCTTATGGAGAAGCTGCTCCGGGTAGGTGGGCGGGACACCTTGACCAATGCACGGACTCAGTCAGGGGGACCTGGCTTCGAAACCACCACTAGGAACCTGACCTACTTTCTGTTCTGCAGCTCTAGAGCCTAACATCTAGAGCCCTTTGCGTCCTCTGACAAGCCCTGCTCCAGTTAAGAAAGCCTGTGTGGCTGCACAGGAAGGCCCCCAGTCCCTTTTGTCAACTCTTGGCTAAAGGAAGACAGAAGTGGTACATGATGCTTAAAGAGGCCACCGCAGAACCTTGCAAAAGCAAGCATTCTTGAGAAGACAGGCAGACAGACAAGGATGCAACGGATCTGGGAATCTTCATTTCCTGCAGCCTCTCTTAAGACACATAGGCAGCTTTGGGGAAAGAGAAGTCTGTCTTTTACCCCAGTTTGGTCCTACCTTAGGGGCTGTTTGGAAGGCAATGTGCACCCAGCTTATGGCTGTGAGTATCCCCACCTTCCCGAGAACTGTTTTCCTCCTGTTAGGGTATGGTGGTTTAAAGGCACTGCGACTTTCTTCTTACCCACCTCTTCCTTCTCTGGGATCAGTCACTCAGGAGGAAGGCAGATGCTAGGGCAGGATGGCTACAGACCCATGTGGGGAGTGACCAAGGACGGCTCCCTGCTGACAACCACAAAAACAAAGTATGGAAGTGGGATTCTCCAGCTCCAGAGGAGAGCAGCCCCCAACCTAGTTCAGAGACAGTGAAACACTGAGCTGCAGGCGATCTGTTACACAGCAACAGACGACTCAGACAGGCAGGACAGACTCTTGCAGGTGATGTTACACAGCAATCGATAACTCAGACAGGCAGGACAGACTCTCGCCTAGAAGTCAGCTTTTCCACTCCAGTGCCCCGTAGAAGGCAAGGAAACGCCTATTTTAGCAGAACACAAGGGCTGGGAACTCGGAAGGAAGGGCACTGCCGGTGTGTCTCCTGCTATGGAGGTTCTTCCTCATGTAGGTTGATTGTCCCAAGTGCAGAAACACATCCTTCATAGAAACAGCACAGATGGTTACTATGATTTCAATAAGTCTCACTCACGTGGGAGGCTGGCAGATTAGGACTCTATGTCCTCCATTTGGGGCTCCAGCTGTGAGGCTTTTTGACCACCCAGAGGTGAAGCCCCACAGGGCCCTGCTTACTAGAAAATGGCTCATGAGGCACGGCACAAAGATGGCATCTGTTGGGAGCTTATTTCTTGTCTTGTGCAAGTCTCCTACAATGCTGATTTATGCTGATTTACGGGGGTCAAAGAACGAGCAATGGCGGCCTTCATACAAGGCCTGCACCAAGCAGTGAGGGGTCCCGGCAGAGGACATAAGGCTGAGAGGCTCCTGCACCACGCAGGTGACACTCCAAGGAATACGAGACATGTCTTCTGATTGAGGGGGATGACAAGAAAAGGGGAAGTGTCTTGATCCTACTCAATTCCCATGTCTCAACTCCCTCCCCAGGTGTGAGTCCAGGAAGGCACTCTGCTGCAGGAAGCGGATCTTCTTCTGAACACTCACACCTCCTCCCTTCAGCTGGAGTGAGTCCAGAGTGCCCTCACCAGTGTGCAAGGACCATGAGCCTTGCTCCCGAAGAATGAAGCTCCAGGGTCCTGAGCAAGCTGCTTATACAAGCCAATGGCAGCACAACTTAAGTTTTCCCAAGACTCCATAAAATGAAAGTTGGAGTTTAATTAAAAACACAACAGATACATTTAACAAAGAAATAAAACTCTTCTGATTATCAACTTGGAGACTCCAAGAATCCCCAAACATTGGAGACCCAGCTTATTCCTGAGACAGCGACCGTCACAGAGGGTTGCAGTCCGAGCTATTCACATTGTGTAGCAGAAACTAGAACCAAGTTCTGCAGATGTCCTTCCTTCCTTTTTCCTAAAGTCTTCACAAAACAGGGTCTTTCCATGGTTCAAAGGAAAAACACACAGCTTTCTTTCCCAGCCAACGGGGGATCTGAAATCTTACTAAGAGGGCTTAGACAGGCATTCAATACAACCAGAAACAACCAGGACACCAGTGGCCTGCTTCCCTGTCTTTCTTTAGGACGCATCAGCCTGTCTGGGGGCGGGGGTGGGGATGGGGAGCCTCTCTCCTGGGATCTCCACATGGGTCCACAGTACCAGGAGAGCAGGACGGGAGGAGCAAGAGAGCAAAAAGGTAAAAGAAAGGATGAAGTTTTCGTCAACAACTCATAGCAAGGCAGACTGGTCCAGTTTCACAAACCACCCACTCTACACTCCAACAGCCCCCCAAACTTGAGAGCACAGGGAAGCGCTCAGAAGGAACTATGAGAGACAAAGGACAGTGAAGACAGCAGACTTGCCTAGGAACATTTTTTTTTTAATAACCTTCCTAATACTGGAAGATGTTTTTGTTAAAAAAGTTGCAGTTCAAAATTGTACTGAAAACTTATCTAAAAATAGGTCTGTAGTCATCTTAAAAATAAAAGGTCCCTCCTCTGATAAGAGAAGAGACAGATATTCTCAGATACCAACATGGGAGGTATCTTTGACGCAGATTTGGAAAATGCCCGGTGGATGAACCAGAAGGAGAGTGAGGGAACAGGGAAGGAGAGAAGAGGAGGGGGAGAAGGAAGGATGGACTAGGATGAGGAGGGTATAGAAGTGGGGAGGAATGCATTTTTTTAGCCCATACTCCTCTCTTGGCAGCCAAGCACAAAGCAGACTCAAAGGAGGGGGGAACGTACAGGGGCGGGAAGGGTCAACTTTAAACTCAAAATATAATAAACTGCAGGACAGCAACGCTGCTAAGGTCTACCAGGTTTAAACCGTGACTGCTGAGGCTGGCCACAGTTGGGCATTCTCAGGCAGACCGCTATGACCGGCTGTCCCCAGCAGGCGGGGGCCAAAGCACTTCAAATGACTGCTTGGGAGCAGACAGAAGTCACGGGTGTCTCAGCGAGAAGACGACTCTGCCTGCACGGTGCAGATAGGAAGAATGGCAGACACAAAGACCAGCTGATCACCCAGGGGTCTCTCCAAGAAGAGGGCTTAAAAATACCCGTGCCAATGAATTAGGTAAAGGGCTGGGGAGATGAGCCATCACGCTCAGGACAGAAGCCTTCCTCCCAGAGGAAAGGGAGGCTGATGCCACATGCCCCCAAAATGCAGTCGGGGGGTGCAGGAGGTATAGAGCTGTGCTCCACTACTGAGGACAAACATCTCCCGGGACAGGACAAGCAGCTCATTTTGTCTGACCATCCCCCAACGGTTTAAAGATTTCACATCCAGCACTGAACCACCAATGGGAGACTGCACAGGAGCAATGGGCACCCAACCTCCTTCCCTCTCCAGACACCCCGAGCAGAGGTGCTTCGGAGAGAGTCCCTGGACGTGGGGCAATCTGAAGGGGGCAGGAAGACTCTTGGGAAATGACCAGGGAAGCTACAGGGATTGCTTTCCTCTATGGACCAACCGCTCAGCTCCAGACTAATCAAGGGCTTTCATCCTAACCTTAACTGGGCAGGGGCAGGGGAGATGTGGTCAGACTGAGCTGGTCTCCCATCATTTGGCACCCAGAGGGAGGGGACGGGGAAGTGCTGCTTCTCGGTTCACTGCGTTCCTACTGGCCCGGTCAGGTCACAGGGGCTGCTGCCCCCGCAGCCTCCTTCGACTCTGCTGCGCTCAGATGTCCATCTCAAACTGCGCCTCATCCCCTGGTTAGAAGGAAACAAATGAGAAGTTCAGTACAAAAAGAAATGGCAAAGCTGTTTTCAACGTCCTTCTCTACCTGCAAAGGGCAAAACTAATCCAAACTGTCCCACTCTCTGTGACCTCACAATACCTGCCTGAGTGTAATGCTAGCCCTCAAATTCAATCTTTCCATTTGAGGTGAGCCTGGCCTGCACAGCGGGACCCTGTCTTAGCAAACCCCATGTATTTTGTTCTGGCTGACTGAGCTCATCTGGGGGTGGGGGTGGACAGGAGAGTGGCACTCCAGGAAAGGTCCTGGTCACTCCAGTGGGCACTCTCCTGGAGGTTTGACCTGACCCCTGCAGTGGGGATGACAGCTCACCCCCAGAATCCAGGCACTCGGAAGCTGAGGCAGGGAGAGCGCTGCAAGTCTGAGGCCAATCTGGGCTTTATGGTGAATTCTTTTAGCCTTGGCTAAGAACGAGATCTTGTTTCCCCACCCCCCAAAAAAAGCCAACGAACAAACAAAACCCTCAGTTGGACCTGCAGAGAACATGAAGCCCAAAGCCTGAGGTGAGCGCAAGGCCACCTCACCTCTTCCTGCTCTGAAGGAGCCGGCAGCCTCCTAACAGTCGTTCTATTCAGAAAGCAGGTCTGGTGCTTTTCTGTTTTTTTGTTTTGTTTTTTTTTTTTTTTTTGAGACAGGAGTTCTCTGTGTAGCTTTGGCTGTCTTGGAGTTGCTCTGTAGACCAGGCTGGCCTTGAACTCAGAGATCCACCTGGGATTAAAGGTGTATGCCACCACCACCTGGTCGGGTTTATTTTCTGAGGTTGATGGAAACAGTGGCCTAAGATTCTGTTTTGGGGTGTATGTGTGCATGTGAACACTTGTTCATGCAAGGAGGTCTCAGGGGCAGCATGTCTGCAACTGTGTCTATATGAGGGTGATCCCTACCTATAGGAGGGTAATTGAAGACTCCTGCACCTATGTAGCCCTGGCTGGCCTCCAACTCACAGAGATCTGCCTGTCTCTGCCTCCCGAGTGCTGGGACTGAAGACATAAACCACTCCATCTGGCTCCCATCCTCTGATCTGTTTTTCCCCAAGCAACTAGGTGAAAACAGACAGCATTTTAGTAGCTGTCTAGGAGAGGAAACATCAGCCACATAACCGAACTCAGCTGTGCTTTGGAAGCCACACTTCCTAGTCTACAGTAAAGTGACAATCCACCCCAGAGCCGCTCCCAGCCCAGCCCCTCACCAACTGCATGCTTCCTGTCATGATTGTTCAGGTTGTTCAAGTTGTTCACTTCTACTTTGGAGTCTTCAATTAAGGTGCCAGGGCTGGTGACTCCAGGGATATTGGGCAGATGGCAAGGCGGGGTCTGTGCCATGGGAGAATTGCGACGATCCAACAGAAACTTTCGGTCATAAATGATTCGTGTTCCTAAAACACAGGGTTGAAGAGTTTCAGATAAATTAAGGCACCACCAATGCAATGACTACTGAGGCTGGCAACTTGTGTGGCTGTCCTCTAGAGGACACACAGGCAGACCGCTGTGACCGGCTGTACCCACCAGGTAGAGGCCAAAGCACTGGCACTTCAAATGACTGCTCTGGGAGCAGACAAAAGTCATGGGTGTCTCAGAGTGAAGAAGACTGCCGGCATGATGCAGACAAGAATGGCAGACTGGCAAACACCACCCGGAATCCCTTCAAATGCCACCTAATCCTTAAAGATGTCAATTCAGCCAAGAGGAGAGTCTACCCTCTCCCCGTGACCAGGGTGAGGTGCTCTGCCCCAGAAAACTCCTGTTGGTTCTTCAACACTCAGCTCCAATGTACTCCCTGTAGGAAGCCGCCCCTCCTCCCCTTCACCCACATCACTCAACACATCCCCTTGTACAGGACTCCTGCTTACACACAACGTGCCTGTCCACAGACTTCAAGCTCTGCATGCTAGCTGTGTCTTATTTGTTTACAACCGATATCCAAACATTCCAATTTTCAAAACTAATTTCTTCCCTGGCCCCCTTCTTTTCTTTCTCCTCCCCTTCAAGAAATTTAACCTGGGCTGGGGTTTTAGACCTCAATCTTGCTTCAGCCACTTACCTACTAAACCAACAACTCCCAAACAGTTTATTTTTATGTTACATGCATTGGTATTTTGCCTGAATATATGTCTGTGTGAGGGTGTTGGACCCCTGGAACTGGAGTTACAGACAGTTGTGAGCTGCCATGTGGGTGCTGGGAATTGAACCCGGGGCCTCTGAAGAGCAGCCAATGCTCTTAACCACTGATCCATCTCTCCAGCCCCTATCACAATAAATTTCTTAATGAAAGAATAAGCGAATATAAACAAGTATATGAAAAAGTAGATAACCACCGTCTATTGAAGACTACCCAAAGAAGCTTGGAGGCTGACCTCCTCCCTAGAGAGACAGAACACCGTATTTCTTCAAACATGGACCTAAGGATGCCTTAGTAGATAGAGGCACTTGCTCCAAGCTGACCAGGCTTGGTGGAAGGAGATGGGTGACTCCCAAAGTTGGCCTTTTTAAAAACAAGATTTATTCTTGTTAATTTACCTGAGTATTTGACCAGTATGTATGTGTGTGGACTGATGTACTGAGAGGCCAGGAAGCAGTTTCCCCTGCAACTGCAGTTACTGATGGATGAGCCACCATGTGGGTGCTGGGGGCAGACCCAGCTTCCAGTGCTCTTAAACACTGAGCCCATCTCTCCAGCCCCCCAAAATGTCCTTTGACCTCTGCACACACTGTGGCAAATAGAAGCCCATGACACACACATTAAACAAACAGAGAGACGCACACCCCCCACCCCCAACACTGCTTCCAGTCAGAGTCAGCTGAGGTTTTGTCAACTAGAGTATGCGTTACTTGGAAGAATCAGGAAAGCCTGTTGCTTACAAGCTCTCTTACAAGCACAGTGCTTCTAACCTGTGAACTTGAGACTCGGCAGGGGACTGCTAAGAGTTCCAGGCCAATCTGGACTGTAGCATGAGACTCTACCTCAATGTCCCCTGCTAAGGGAAAAAAGAAAAGAAATGCACACCTGAAGCTGGAGAGATGGCTCAGCGGTTAAGAGCATTGGCTGCTCTTCCAGAGGTCCTGAGTTCAATTCCCAGCAACCACATGGCGGCTCACAGCCATGTATAGTGGAATATGATGCCCTCTTCTGGCGTGCAGGCATACATGCAGAGCTCTCATAAACATAAAATAAATACATCTTTAAAAAAAAAAAAAAGGTACATAACATCACCAAATCTTCACAGAAACAGAAATCAAAACCACAAGAAGAGCCACCGTATACCTGGCGGAATGGCCATTATCAAAACCCCAAGAGGTAAGTGCTGACCAGGATAAGGAAAGGGCTATAGTGATGGTGCAGTGTATAGGGCACAGGCACTCTGCTAAATGGGATGGATGGATGGATTCCCAGAAATGAAAAACACCATTTCTATGGAGTCTACCAATCCCACCTGGGGTATAGCTCCAAGGAAATGAAACTGGCGACGCAAAGACAGAGTTACTCACAATGGCAAGTTCACTGTCTGTCAGAAGAGTGGGGGGAGGGGCAGAACGGCTCCGAGCATGAGGTCAACCTGGGCTATAGCAGTGAGACCTTGTTTCAAAAAGCCAATAAAACAAGCCAGGTGTAGTGGCTCATGCTTTTAATCCCAGCACTTGGGAGGCAAAACAATAAACAAATAAACAAAGCAAGCCAGCAGACTAAAAAGACAACAACAAAAACAGGACAGGGAGAGGTAAAATCCTTCATCCCCTGCTTCAAAAAGAAACTCGAGTCATAAGTGACAGACATCTGAATTATGAGCACTAGGGCATTCTAGATAGAAGACTTAGTATGACCATGAAGTTGAGAGCAGCTGACATGGGACCTATCTGTCACCCCTGCACCCAGCATGGTTACATGCCGAGTTTGATGCCAGCTAGGAATACATCAAACGCAGCAGTAAGAGCAACAGACCCTCAGGCCCAATTCAGGCACGCTGTGCAGCTGACATCGCCACCCCACTTCACAGTGCCACGGTTGGCCATGCTGCTCCAGGTTCCTCTCAGCTGTTCCCGGGATACAATACCACAGACGGGTGGACTGACAGGGAGGGCAGGCGGGAGAGAAGCGAGCTTGCAGCATCCCTTCTTATGAGGATGCTAATCTCACCACTGGAGCCCAACCCCTCATGGTCTCACCTGTACTAAAGCTCGCCTCCATTTAGTCTAATCATACGCGCACCAGAGCTTCTACACTGGACTGTGGTCATAACGTAGTCTTTCCTAGTCATCCCACCTTGATACTTCTAACCTGTTTGGAAATCCATGATCTGCTTATTACCATGCTATGTAGATTAGGGGCCAAAGGCTGAAAGGGGGCACAATGGCCTTTTGTAACAAAGGGGAAGAGCTTTAGTGGACTGACTCTACACATTTGTCTGACACCCCTGTTTTTGATAACATTTATGGGATAAGTAATGTTCTAATTCATATGTACATTATATAATTATATGTATATTATATACTTAGCACATCTACCTTAAACTTTTGTCATTTTCTTTTGTTTTTTGAAGTTATTTATGTGTATGAATGTTTTGTCTACCTGTATGTATGTGCACATGTGTGTGCTTATAAATGGTTGTGAGTCACCACGTGGGTGCTAGGTATCGAACTTGGGTCCTCTGCAAGAACAGCCAAGTGCTCTTAACTGCTGAGCCATCTCTCTAGCCCCATACTGTTGTTTTTAGACAGAGTCTCCCTATGCAGCCCTGCTGGCCTTGAACTTGGTATCCTCCTGCCTCAGTCTTCTAAATGCTGGGACTGTAGCACTCTATACCCAGCAGAAATGTTTTGTTTTGTTTTTTTCATGACAGTATCTATGTATGTACATGAAGAGGCATGTATGTATCACAGTGTGCACATGGTTGTCAGAGGACCACTTTCAGGAATCTGGTCTGTTCTCTCCTACCATGTGGGTCTCAGGGATTGAACTCAGGTCACCAGGTTTGGCAGAGAGCACCAAGATTTTGACAGTGCATTAAAGTGCTGTCTTTTAACTAGTTACACAATAATCTAATGTGCTGTTATAATTGAATTTATACATTACACGATAGTATCCTCTCTTTTCAGAGGTTTTGCTGTGTTTTCAAAGTGGTAGGCAGAGAATTAAAGATTTCTGAAGTTTCAAGTAACTTTCATTACAATGGCATAGTTTCAATTATTTTATCACCAGTTACTACTGATCTCTTGCTGTGCCTAACTTACAAATGAGGCTCATCACAGGGACAGAGAGAGGAAATGGGCAGCCAGGGCCTACTGCTACCTGTAGTCTCGAGCACCTGGAGGATGTTCGGAAACCCACCCCCATGGTCAGGGGAGATGCCAGTAATGTGCATAGCACATTTGTTAATCTCTTCATCAGCTGACGGACATGTGGCTGCTGCAATGCCTTGACTATTAGGAACAACACTATTTAAGATCTAGATATCCATGTAGGTTATAGTGTGGACAGCCATTCCCTGGAGCATGTCCCCATATGGAATGGCTATGTCACATGCTAACTGTCTGAGGAACTGCTGTTTTCCAATTCACATCAGACTTCACACTCCTGTCAGCAGTGTGAGGCTCCAATTTCACACAATGCAATTCACACTGCTACGTCCCTAACTGACATGAAGTGATTTCCCCCTGTACTGACTTACATTCTCTGATGGCTAATTATGCAGGCTTTGCTCTTCACAAGCTTACTGGCTTTTCCAATATACATCACCTTTGGAGAAAGGTGTCAGGATCTCTGACCTTTCACTGTGTTTTAATTATCCTCTCAACACACACACACACACACACACACACACACACACACACACACACACACACACACACACACAGCTGAGGACTGAACCCACAGACCTGCATATCTGAGGCAAGTGCTCTACCACTGAAATCTCCAGCATTATTTTTTACAGTCTGGAAATAGTCTGGATATACATAATTTGTAATTTTTTTCTGCGTATGTATTTTCTCCCTTGATGGTTTTCTCTCTTCTCCCCTCTCCCTCCCTCCCCCAGTCCTGAGGATTGAACCCAGGGGCATGCGTTAAGTGATGTCATTCTTCGAAGCATTAAAAGAAAACAATTTTTTTAAATCCCGGCTGGCCTAGAACTTGCAGCAACCCTCCCTCCCTCACACACACACACACACACACACACACACACACACACACACACACACACAGGAGTTCTAAATGTGCCGCCACTTCAGGCCATAGTGTTTCACTGTGATGAGATCCAATATGTTGGTTGTTACTGATTGTGTTTTTCATGCCAAACCTAAGAAATTACTTAATCCAAGGTTATGAGGTCTGTTACCTGTTCCTCTAGGAACTATAGCTGTGAATTGTAGGTCCAAATTCCTTTTCTGTGTGTGGACACACAGCACTGTCTGCTGAAAAGAGGTTCAATCTGAATTCCTATGGCACCTCTACTGAAGGTGTGTGTGTGTGTGTGTGTGTGTGTGTGTGTGTGTGTGTGTGTGTGTGTAGTTCCCAGTGCACAAGTTTTGACATTTGACTAATTCTACTCAGTTGTACCTACTGAGCCAAATTATTACCTTTCCAGACCAATTTATTGAATTTTGAGTCACTGCAGGTTAAAGAATCTACTAATTTGGGATGGGCAGTGGTGGCACACACCTTTAATCCCAGCACTTGGGAGGCAGAGGCAGGCGGTTCTCTGTGAGTTCGAGGCCAGCCTGGTCTAGAGTGAGTTCCAGGACAGCCAGAGCTACACAGTGAAACCCTATTTCAAAAGACAAACAAACAAACAAAAAATTACTATTTGGTAGTTACATCCCACATGAGACCCCAAAAATAGCAACAGCAATCAACATGTTAGTGATTAACAAGCACCTGACCATTCCAAAGAACCAAACTATTCAAAGAAATGTTAATTACCAGGAAAAATTCCTTTAATTCCTAAATGGATATCTGTGCTTACAGTAAAGAATCAAAGACTATTAAAAATTAAAATATTCCACTGGGCAGTGGTGGTGCACACCTTTAATCCTAGCACTCGGGAGGCAGAGCCAGGCAGATTTCTGTGAGTTGGAAGCCAGCCTGGTCTACGGAGTGAGATCCAGGACAGGCACCAAAACTACACAGAGAAACCCTGTCTCGAGAAAAAACAAACAAACAAAATATTCCAGTCCTTGATAGGAATGAACTTGTAGACATACTTTTTTGTTTTTTTGGGAAACAGGGTCTCCTCCTGTAGCTCAGGCTGGCCTTGAACTCCCAGCAATCTGCCTCTCACCCTTAGGAGAGCAGTGTATGGACTGCAGATGAACTGGTAGAGAGTACTTGCCTAGCATGTGTGAGGCTCTGAGTTTGAACTCCAGCACAACAGAAACACACAGAGAAAGGCACTCATGTTCCTATCTATACAGAAAAGGCCTAACAGGGCCAGGGCAGCAGAGAGCCTGAGAAAGGGGTCCTTCAAACACTGAACTGAAACGGTGGGGGTTAGGGAGTGAAGTCCGAAGGACCTGAAGGCATGGTCACAGCCCTCATACAGTGCTGGAAAGCAGGCAGGCAGGCAAATTGAATTTAAAAAGAGATAAGAGCCAACCAGATGGTTCAGTGGGTAAAAGCACTTGGTGCACCAACCTGAAGCCCGGGAGTTCAATCCCTGGATCCCACAGTAGGAGAACTGACTTGGCAAGCAACCGTGGCAGTCTATAGGTATTCTTTTTACATTTTATTTTTAGCCAGGCAGTGGTGGCATCTTTAATCCCAGCAGAGGCAGGCAGATCTTGAGGTCAGCCTGGTCTATAAAGTGAGTTCCAAGACAGCCAGAGCTGTTACCCGGAGAAACTCTGTCTCAAAAAACCAAAGCTGGAGTTACAGGAAGCTGTAGGGGCCTGATGTGGGTGCTGGCAACCAAACTCCAGTTCTCTCCAAGAGCAGTACATGCTCTGAACCACTGAGCCCTCCCTCCAGCCCTGACATATCTTTAGCTAAGTTCTGTGGCTAATAATCCAAAGAAAACTAAAAGCTGCCGAAGCCAGAGGCTCCCCCAGGAGACTGGTGGTGGCCAAACTACATTTACTTTGCTTAGCCACTAAATCCCTGAAGTACTAACAAAACCAAAAATGAGACTTTTTTTTTTTTTTTTGGTTTTTCGAGACAGGGTTTCTCTGTGTAGCTTTGCGCCTTTCCTGGAACTCGCTTTGGAGACCAGGCTGGCCTCGAACTCACAGAGATCCACCTGGCTCTGCCTCCCGAGTGCTGGGATTAAAGGCGTGCGCCACCACCGCCCGGCCAAAATGAGACTATTTTATGACAACTAAAGGCATAACTGGAGTTTGAGGCCTTCTATCAGAATGTGACTATACGTTATGCAGAATGGAGACCTCCGAAGTTCTGTGGATGATCTATCAAATCCTTTAAGTCCATGCCCCAGTAACAGGGAGCAAAGGTTATCAAATGCAAGTACTCAAGGATGGACCCCATCTGATCACTGCTTGGCCATAGAGGAATGGCTGTGTCCTACCAGGAAGGTCCATTGTTGGGGAGACCTTGAAAAGCAGCTAACAGAAGCCCTCTTTACAGACAAAGATATCAACCTAAATCATATGACCCAGGAGACACGGGACAACACAATTAAGCCAGGCACTCGGGCAAATCAGGCAAAGTCTGGGCTGCATAATGAGTTGAATCAGGTGTTCTTTAATGCTAATAACGGGGGCTGGGGATGTAGCTCAGTTGGTAGAAAACTTGCCTAGCATGCACAAAGCCTCAGTGCAATCGCTGCATAAACATAAACAGGGCATGGTAGTACATGCCTGTAATCCTAGCACTCAGGAAGTTGAGGCAGGATCTTAAATTCAAGGTCATCAACGGCTACTTAGTTCTGGCCAGACTAGGCTATAAGAAACCTTGTCTCAAATTAAAAAGAAAAAACAAAACCAGCTAATACTAAGTCCAAAATGTTGCATGACCTTGAAATCCAACCGACCCCATCTATTAAGTCTCTGGAAATCTGAGTCAAAATGAAGCATCCCCACTACTGTTTGGATTTGAACACTCACCTGGAAATTTCACTCCACAGAAATACCTGAAAGAAAGTACAGGGTGGTTCTCTCAGGCTGCTGACTGCATCCTGGATCAAGTCTCTGGATCAAATCTCACGTCCTATGCTGTCAAATCTTGGTAATGCTAATGATTAACTACCCATCATTGCAAGTGGTGTGGGGAAACCACAAATTCAACTGAGGCTCCCAACCCAACTATTTCCTTCTCAAGTTCACTTCTTTTGGCACTTCTAAAAACAACCTGTACCTATTATCACCCTCCACTTTTCTTCACAATGAGGAGTGTGGACTTATCCCCTGAATACACCCACCTATGCTACTGTAACCTGCTGCTTATTTGAAAAGTTTTATGAGTCGAGCATGATCGATGGTGGCACAAAAATTTAATCAAGCAGGATCAAGCAGGATCTTTTTGAGTTTCAGGCCAGTATGGTCTACATAGCTAGTTTCAGACCAGCCAGGGACATATTGAGACTCTGCCTCAAAATCCAGACACAAGAGCCACTTCATTTCAATGCAGAAGTAGCACAAGACCTAAGAGCTCCTAACATCTAAGTTGCAAACGAGCCCGCCACGCTTCCTGCTAAATATCTGAATCCACAGAACAACATCTACCCTCTATACAGTCAGCATGCCCACTATAAACAGAAAGACACTGCCAAAGGAATTAAAATGGAATGAGATGTTATTACCTTCATTCCAAAACCTGGCAAAGACCACACAAGAAAAACAGACTAACGTCCCTCCTAAGTAAACAAAAGTCCTCAACCAGAACCAACATATTCAGCAACATCTAAAGAGGATTATTACCAGAACCCAGGGAGATTTAGCTGACTTGACTTCTAAAAAGTCAATTAATAGAATGTATCCTTTCTTTTTTGTCTGTTTTTGGAGACAGGGTTTCTCTGTGTAACAGCCTGGCTGTCCTGGAATTCTTTGTCGATCAGGCTGGCTTCAATCTATCTGCCTCTTGTTCTCAAGTGCTGGAATTAAAGGTGTGCACATCACCACCAGGCTATGAATATATCTTGCATTCTTTCATGATGATTATATCCAAAAAACTAGGAAGAGAGGTGCACTTCTTCAACTTCTAGTAAACGGCACCTGTAAGAACCCACAGCTAAGACTTTACTTAATGGTGAAGACTGTCTGTTTCTCCCCAAAGATCAGCGTGCCACATCACCATAATAAAGGATCTACCCAGGAGGATTGGTCAAGAAAACCAGCCTGGCAGTGGTGGCACACACCTTTAATCCCAGCACTCGGGAGGCAGAGGCAGGCGGATCTCTGGGAGTTCGAGGCCAGCCTGGTCTACAGAGTGAGTTCCAGGACAGCCAGGGCTACACAGATAGAAACACCCTGTCTCAAAAAGCCAAATAAAGAAAGAAAGAAAACCAAATAAGCATCCAGATAAGGATGGAGACCTTCATCTGACCTTCATAAGGAAGCCACAGGATCAGAAATGTACTTCCCAGGTTCTTTTTGCCCGTTGAGAGTTTCACCTCAATCTACTCCATGAAATGAACAGATTCTATTTGTCACGGCATCTGTCGCAGAAATCTACATGATCATTTATTGAAATGGAAACATGCAAAGAATTCTGAGCGTTTGGTTTCAAGCTGTGGCCTAGGAATCACGATGAGGTGGTCTTTAAAAACTAGGCTATTGGCCAGGGCTGGTGACAAAGACCTGAAATCCCAACTACCTTGGTGGCTGAGTCAAGGGAGAAAGAAAGCTCAAAAGTCAGCCTGGGCTAAAGAGTGCCTTCAAGGCTGACCTGGATAACTTAGCAAGATCCTGTCTCAAAACAAAATGAAGTACCTCCCACCACCACCCCAAAAGGTAACAACCTAGACAGAAAGTCATCAAAGAACTCTAAAAAATTGTGGTAAGGATACTGAAGTGTAGCTCTCCATGATTGATGGCTTCTGTGGAGGGTGTGGGTGGGGAAGAACTCAGTTTTCTTTAAGGGGCTGGCCACTGGGAGTGTAGCAATGCTCCAGTGAGTGTACGTGAAACAAAGTGGATTTTCTTCTTCTTTTCTGGGAGGAGGTTGTTACCTGGGTGGACTGGGAGGACTGGGAAGTAACTGTGATTGGGATACATAATGTGAAATTCCCAAATAATGAATAAAAATATTATGTTAGTGGGGGGAAGAAAAGAACCTTAAAAAAAAAATCAAAAGGTCAATTAGTGAGCTCCATTCAGTGAGAGACCAAAACTAAGGCAGAGCACATCAAAAGAACAGTGATGCAGGCATACACATACACATACACACACACACACACACACACACACAAAACCAAACTAGGAACATGCAGGATGGACAGCTGTTGACAGCTGATAAAAACCAAACTAGGCCTTTGCTTCATTGTTTGTGATCTACCAACCCCAGACCACAAGTGCTGGAGTTACAAGAAAGCACCACTGCATGAAAGCTTTTAAGGAGCTTCAAAAAACAAAGGAAGGTCAGGTACGGCAGCACATACCTTTAATTCCAGCACTCAGGAGGCAAGGGCAGGAACATCTCTGAGTTTGAGGCCAGCCTAGAATATTTAGTGAGCTCCAGGCCAGCCAGGGCTACATAACAAGACCTTGCCTCAAAAACAAAAAAACAAACAAAAAACAAGCCCTGCAACTCACCAACAAACTCACCAAGGGCCCCAGGCCCCTTCCCTCCTCCTGCTGGCTCACCAGATGGAGCACTTCCCACACAAAACTGTCCTGTCTCACCTGGAACTCTTCACATATACAAAGCACTAAGCCTACAGAATCCACAAGCGCACAACATCCCTGTGAAACTAACTGCCTGTAAGATTCCAGTTCTGGGGCTGGAGAGATGGCTCAGTGGTTAAGAGCACTGACTGCTCTTCCAGAGGTCCTGAGTTCAATTCCTAGCAACCACCCATAATGAAATCTGGTGCCCTCTTCCGGCCTGCAAGGACACATGTAGGCAGAACACTGTATATATAATAAATTAAAAAAAAAAGATTCCAGTTCTGGAAAGGTCTCTGCTGAGGGGCAGGTGTCAGTTTCTTGATTCCCTCTGAGGGATGGTGGACGGAGGAGGGGCTGTCCTGCATCAGGAACAGCGACACTACCTTCCCTGTCACCTCTCATCTGATCTGCTCCTCTCTCAGTGCTGCCTTGACAAGAAATGACCTCAGCCCTCCCTCACCAGGCTTGCAAAGCCAGTCCCTCCAAAAGCTGAAGGACAGAGACCCTGGCAGAATGCATTCTCAGTGAATGAAAGTGTTCGGCACATAATCAGGGGATCTGAGTTCAGATGCCCAGCACCCATGTAAAAGCTGAGTTTGGCTCTGGGTGGCCTGTATTCCCAGGTCGAGCGAATGTGTGTGTGTGTGTTGGGGGGGGGGGGGGCAGGGTTGCTGGAACCTGCTGGCTAGAACCTCTAGGTTCAGCGAACCCAGGCTCAGTGACAGACCCTGTCTAAAGGATGAGTAAGCAAGCAGTGTTTTCCTCGGCCTCTGCATGGGTCCACAGGGGCACACAAGAAACAGGAGAGAACGGAATGAAGTTAAAGAAAGACATTGTTGGCTCAGAACAAACAGGCCAAAGTCACCGAGACACTAGACCATAGCTCATTCCTCCAAGAAAGGATCAACTGAGAAAGCAGGTTCCCCCAATATATCTTCAAGCCTTCTCATTTATTTCCATTCTTCCAACAGCCCACAGGTAACTCTACCCTAGGAGACCAATAGCAGCAGAAAGGCAGGAGACGGCTGGCAGAGAAGACACAGAGAACACACAGATTTCAGGCCATAGTGATTAGTGGCCCTCTGCCGCTCCTGTGTGCAGTGTTCTTTTCTATACCTGAGAGTGTGACAAGGAGAGGAGCAAAGAGGAGGCTAAAATAGGTCACTCTACTTCTGCTCATTCCGAGCATTTGTCTCTCAGGAAGACTGTGGAGAAAGACACTGCTAGCTAACATTCCAGAGGTAGAAATGTCTTCAAAGGCCTGCCAACTTCCTTTCCCAGGAAGGTAAGCATCTAAGATGGCAGAGGGAGAACCTGGGTAATGCTAAGACTACTGAATGTGACATTAATTGGCTATACAGTACTAATAAGTTCATTTCTTTGGGTCTCAGAGTTGTTCAAGTCTAAAGTGAACAACTCACTAGGGTCCTCCAGCTAACAGGACTGGTATATTAGAAAGCTCAACTACTGGAACAAGCTCCCCTTCCATGAAGGCAGCAGCAGCTGCTTCGACTGGAAGAAGCGACTACCACCCATTGCTCCGTAGACAGGAGAACACGCAACAAGCTTTCCTGTCCCTCAGTAATGAGCAGAATCCCCTTGTATCAGCAAAAGCCACTCAAGATGTCACAGCAAGTGTGCTTTTAGCTCAGCTCTCATTTTCAAACCACAGAGGGGTGTTTTAAGAAACCCTCCAGCTAGGCTTGCTTACTCTGGGTCTCCCAACAAATGAAGGGTTCTTGCCCCACCAAGGCCAATCTTACAGGGCAAATAGAATGGGATCCTGCAATGGTCCCCAAGGGTGTGGCACTTCAGATTTCCAGAAGCTTGAGGCAGGAAACCCACTCCCTTCCCTTCTCACTGAGCAGAAATCCCCAATGCAAGCCTGCTGTTTTCAGGTCTCAAGTATGTAAGTCGGCCATTTGACTATATTGTTCCAAGTCTTACCGGCAGCCTCCATCCCTTCTAAATGGATGTGAAGCCCACGAAGAGCAAGGACTACACTCAACACTTTCTTTTTTGAAGACAGACTGTCATGTAGCTCAGGTTGGCCTAACTCCTTCTGGCCTAAGTTGGCTGTGATCTTGATCCTGTCTCCTCGTCGAGAGTGCTGGCTTTACAGGCCTGCACCACCTGCCTAGGTCAGCTGTCCTTGTTTCCTGCAAAGTGCTGACCACAAAACTCACTAGAGACCTTATCTACCATGGAGATAAGATAACAAAGGAAGAGGAAGAGAGAGAAAGCAGCAGAGGGCAGAATTTTCCAAAGCAGGAGGCAGCAGGATAGCTCAGAGGTAAAGGTGCTCACCACACAAGCCTGATGACCTGAATTTGATCCCAGAGACCCCAGTGGAAGGAGAGATCAAAAGTTGCTCTCGCTCTGCATCACCACTGCATGCCTTTAATCCCAGCAATCGGAGGCAGAGGCAGGTCGATCTCTGTGAGTTTGAGGCCAGAATGGTCTACAGAGAGTTCCAGGACATCCAGGGCTACACAGAGAAACCCGTCTCAAAAAACAAAACAAAACAAAAAAGTTGCTCTCTGACCTTCACTGGCAAGCCAACCCCCCCCCCCCCAAGTAATAAAGGTTTTGGGTTTTTTGTTTTTGTTTTTAAATGAGTATGTGTCTATGAGACGTATGCCATGTGTGCACATGCCAGCGAAGGCCAGATGAGGTATGAGATCTCCGGAAGCTGGAGTTACAGGCAGCCCAGTGTGGAAGCTGGGAAGTGAACTCAGGTTCTCTTCAAGATTGGCAGGCACACTCTTAACTGCTGAGCCCTCTCTCTAGCCCCACTAAAGACCACCACAAAAATCATTCCAGCCAGGCAATGGTGGCACATGCCTTTAATCCCAGCACTTGGGAGGCAGAGAGGCAGGCAGATTTTGGTTGAGTTCATGGTTAGCCTGGTCTACAAATCCAAGTTCTAGGATGGCTAGAGCTGAAACAGAGAAACCCTGTCTTGAGCGCCGCCCCCACATCATTCTAAAAGGGAAAAAGTCAATAAGCATTGTATACCTAAACACCACTGAGCTAACTGCTATAAAAGACTGCTTAGCCAGTCATGGTGGCGCATACTTTTAATCCCAGCATTAGAGGCAGAGGCAGGTGGATTGCTGCTGAGTTTGAAGCTGGCGTGGTCTATCAGCCAGAGTTATACAATGAGACCCTGTCTCAAAAAATAAAAGTGCAGGGGTGGGGGGTGGGGTGGGGAGTGGGGGTGGGGTTCAGCTCCAATCTCTATAGTGCTATCTCCTTACAAACAGGAAGCAAACCCTCCTGCATCCAATTCCAAAGACTGCCAGGCGTAGCGGCCATCAACGAGACAGAGGCAGGCGAATCTGAGCTCCAGGCCAGCCAGGGATATATGGTGAGACCCTGTCCCCAAACAAACAAATAACCCTGTGCAGAAGCTCTGGAGACGCAGGCTGAGTGGTGACTGTTGTGGATGGGCAGATGAATGAGTACTTCCGGCAGACCTTCCCAAGCAGTTCAGAACTAATCCAAACTGCGAGACAGCTTCTGTCTTTAAAGCACGGCTTAAAGACTATGTGCCTTTTCTTTTGAAGGCACAGCAGCTTGGTGTTTGAAATATGACCACAGGGCTTTCCCTGTCTGGATCTTCCCTCAGTACAGCAAGATTAACATACAGCTAAAAGTATGGTGCCTCCCCAAGTAAATTAGAGCTAAATGCACCTGTCACTGCGACATGTGCTCTGAACTGCGAGAAGCATACATTTTACTGACCAATACCACAAAGAACTCTGGAGTAAATTACAGCGCTCTCTCCACCACCTTGGAAAGAATCTTTTTGTTTTGTTCTGTTCTGGAAACAGGTTCTTACTATGCAGTCTTGGCTGTCCTGGAAACCATTATGTAGAATGGGCTAGCTTTGAACTCAAGAGATCAACCTGCCTCTGTCTGCCAAGTGCTGGCCGCTAATCTCTGTTTCTTAAAAGTTATCAGTTCAATTTAAGACAATTCCATCTGGGGCTGACCAAGACCTTTCCTGATTTTTGGTTCCACCGGTGTGGAGGGACACACACCAATAATCCCAGCCCTCGGGAGGCTAAGGCAAGATCATGGGTTTGAGGTCAGCCTGGATCACATAGAGGTCCAAGGTAGGATGAACCATATGGTGAAACACTGTCATTTAAAAAAAGAAGAAAAGAAAAGAAAAACAAAAACCTGCTGGTCTTGAATAGACTAAATCAGGAAGGTTTCTTCAGCAACGTAAGCCATTGCCCCCTCACCAGGAGTTCCACTGTTGACAGTCTTACTCACTCTTAAACCTGGCTATCCCTAAGGAATGACTTCCTCTGTCTGGTCATTTTGAAGGTCTTTCAGGGCATTCATCCCTTTCTCTAGACTGACTGGCCTGGCTGGATCCTCTGCCAGCCTTTCTCCTAAATTTGTTTGCTTTGCTCCCGCCCCTCTTCCTTGTCTGGCTGTTTTTTTTTTTTTTTAGAGACAGGGTCTGACACTGTAGCACAGGCTGTCCTGGAACTCACTGTGTAGAGCCGGGGGTGGCCTTAAATTGCAAGTCTCCTGCCTCTTCTTCCCAGAATAATAGGACCACAGCCCCAAACTACCACACACACAGTCTCTGGATCACTATGTCTTGGTGTTGGCAAGGCGGTCCCTTACTCTGTGCCTTCCTATTGCACAAGAGCCCAGGAGGGCCAGGCACAATTGCAAGTGATTGGCTGGAGTGAACTTGGGAGCCCTGCCCCATGGTCAAGACTACCAACCAAATTGTCACCCGCTAGTCAAAGCCCTGGGTCACCAAAAGAAGGCAAAGTTCTGAGATTAGAAAAGGAAAGCCAGTTCCCTTCATTACCGCCCTGAAGATCCCTTTCCAAGCTCCTCCCTCTAGAGAACTGCCCAGAAAGGGGACAAACAACCTTTGCGCTTCCTTCTCCCGTGACCAATTCAGCATGTGTCACCTCTTCTCTAGTGTTGCTGGTAAACAGTTCTCGGCCATCTTTTGAAAAGCAACCCCAGGACTGCCTCCCTCCACAAGCCCCTTCCCTAGGATCAGGCAACCTAAGCCGACTAGTGTGTGCTGTCTGGCAAAGCCCCCTTCCACAATCTCAAAGCCGCTCCCCCAAAAGCTCTGGGCTTGAAAGCTGACAGCGCCTCTACCAGAGCCAACATCTTCTGGGCTACTACTACAGGAGGCGTTTCACCCCCCCAGTTCTCCCAACCTGGGGCTCCCCAGACCTGTGATGACTCCTCCAACAAAACAAACAATTCTGTCAAAGGAGGATAACACTGGGCGAGGCATGCACAGTGCATGCCAGCCTCGTCCCGTGGCTCTAAGCACGGCCCGATAAGTCATCGTACCGTTCCGCGCCGGATCCCCCTGTCCGACTTCCCTCCCCCCAAACCCATAGGGCAGCTCCAGAGATGAGCCCCGCCTCGCAGAGTGCACGGTCTGCAGCACACAGCCCGAGCAGGCGGACCTGCCCGGGAAAGGATGAGAGGAAGCTGTAGGTCGAGCATACAGCGCCACGCGCCAGCCGCGATGGCGGGCAGGCCCGGACGGCTCACCTCCCGGCGTGGTGGAGAACAGAGTCCCCCCGGGCGTGGTACAGTAGTCCTGAGGTAGCTGCGCGGCGTCGCTGATGGCCACGGTACGCGTGGGGATGGCGCGGCTCTGGCTGGGCTGGTGGCCGCCGCCTGCCGACGCGGACATGGCTCAGGCGCGGGCTCGCGGCTTTGTGCAGCGGCGGCGGCGGCGGGGCCCGGGAGGCTCTGGCTCCTCGAGCGGGCGGAAGAGCGCGCTCGGCTCTCAACTCGGCCGGCTCTCGCTCGGTCGTCCCGCTGCGCTCCCGCTCCCGCCGCCGCCGCCGCCGCTGCCCGGTCCTCCGGCCTCCGCCCGCAGCCTCAGCAGCAGCACAGCAGCAGCGGCAGCAGCGGCAACGGTGACTACCGGAAGCGAGCGAAGGCGGGAGCAAGAGGGAGGGGAGGGCAATATGGATGCCGGACGTGACGTTGGCAGAGGCGTGCCGTGTGGGGGGGGGGCGGGACCTGAGGGCGGGGCTGAGCCCACGAAGGGCTGGAGCCAGAGTGTGATCCCGGAAATCCGAAAACAGGAAGTGGGCGGGAAGGGCGGGGCCTTCAGGGCGTGCGGGGCGGGGCTTGGAGGGGCGGGACTGAGCGCGGTGGAGCCGAATCGAGGTGAAGCTGAGTGTGGGTGGCGAACGCAGGCGAGGAAAGCTTTTGTTTGTGGTGTGGTGTGTAGGGGTCAACTAACAGTACTTTCCGGCTACCTACTTCAGTTTCCCATCTATATGTAATAATTAAAAGTATAATTCGGGGGAAGCGGTCCCCCGCGGATGGTTCCGCGTATAAAGAATGGCGTTTGCCACCAAGCCTGCCGACCTGAGTTCCATCCCCAGAAACCACTAGGTGGAAAGGTGGGTCGGGAGGGACCGACTCCTGCAAGCTGTTCTCTGACCTCCTCTAGCCGCAGGACGCAACCGGTGGGCACACACACATATATAAATAAATGAATGAATGAATGAATGAATGACACACAAATAAATAAATAAATGTAATAAGAAGTGTTCTTAAAAGTATAATTTTAGTTTTAATTGTTCGTTATTAAAGGCAATGCGTGCATGATGAACTAAGGGTTAAAAATAAACAGCTAGAGAAATGGCTCAGCGTTTAAGAGCAGCAAAACCACCAGGGTTCAGTTCCTAGCTCAGAACTATCCATGACTGCAGTTCCGGGTACCCGACCTCCTCTTCCGACCTCTGCAACACCAGGCACACACACATCTAAGGCACGCACATACATGCAGACAAAGCATTCATACAATGAAACAGAAGCCGAGCTTAAGGCCCATCTATGCTACATAGCTAGTTTGAGGCCAGCCAGGGATCCAAGAGACTGTCTGAAAAAGTAATGAAAAATGGGGTGTGAGGAGATGGGTCCACCTGTAAGATTGCTTACTGTGCAAACATCAGGACTTCAGTTCAAACCCCATCATCCACATTTAAAAAAAAAAAAAATTTTTAAGGCCAGACGTGAGCCTGGCAGTGATGGTACATGTCTTTAATTCTAGCACTCAGGAGGCAGAGGCAGGCAGATCTATGAGTTCCAGGACAGCCTCGTCTACAGATCGAGTCCCAGGACAGTCAGGACTATATAGTGAAACCCTGGCTCAAAAAAAAAAAAAAAAAAGAGAAGGCTAGACATGAAGTAGCTCTTATGCTGTGGAGAGCAGAGGCCAGGGTTACAGCTGGGGCTTGCAGGTTTCCATCCTAGCTCAAAGCTCAATGAGACCCTGTCTCAACATGTCCTGGTAAGTTTTTTATGAACTTGACACAAGCTAGAGTCATCTGGGATAGGGAACCTCAATTGAGAAGGTGTCTTCATCAGATTGGGGCCTGTAGACAATCCTGTGAGGCATTTCTTGATTAATGATTTATACGGGAGGGCCCAGACCACGGTGGGCAGTGCCACCCCATTCATGTTGTCCTAGATGATGTAAGAAAGGAGGCCACGAGAGCCAGGGAGAACAAGCCAGTAGGCAGCACTACTCCACGGCCTCTGTTTCACTTCCTGCTTCCAGTTCCTGCCTTGAATTCCTGCGGTGACTTTCATTTATGACGGACTATAAACTTTAAGGCAAAATAAACCATTTCCTCCTCAAGTTGCCTTTGGTCATGACCTTTATTACAGCGATAAAAAGCGAAGTAATACACAAAGCAGCAAGGGGAGAACGGTGAACCCCAGAATCCTCCTTTCAGCTCTGAGCCCAAGGAAACATGTATGCACATAACACACACATACATAGACACACGCACACCCTCTCTTTGTTAGGGTTTCTTGTGGAATATTATTTCAGCAGGCAAAGATGTGTTGCATTTGTTCATGCTGCATTTGTTTAATTATGTAAAGATGTGTTGCATTTGTTTCACCTTGCCTGCCTAAGGCGCCTGATGGGTCTAATAAAGAGCTGAACGGACAACAACTAGGCAGGGGAGGGATAGGCAGGGCTGACGGGCAGAGAGAATAAATAGGAGGAGAACTCTAGAAAGAGAGAGAAGAAAGACGAGAGAAGGAGGAGAGAAGGAGAGAGACACCTGGGGCCCCATGCAGCTGCCAGCCAGCCAGACACAAGAAGCAATAAAAGTAAGATATACAGAAGGAAAGAAAAGTAAAAAGCCCTGAGGCAAAACGTAGATAAAGAAAACAGGCTAATTTAAGTTAAAAGAGGTAGCCAGAAAAAGAGCCTAAGCTACGCTGAGCATTTATAACCAATAAGAAGTCTATGTGTCATGATTTGGGAGCTGGCTGGTGGCCTAAAGGAAAGAGCCTGATACATTTTGGCATTCCAACATGAGGCCTGAATTTCCACATAGGGCCTGAGAAAGCTAAAAAAGAAAGAAAGAAAGAAAGAAAGAAAGAAAGAAAGAAAGAAAGAAAGAAAGAAAGAAAGAAAGAAAAAGAAAGAAAGAGAAGGATACAGTTCCTTTAAGAAGCTCTGCCACAAGAGCCGGAGTGGTGGTGGTGCACACCTTTAATCCCAGCACTTGGGAGACAGAGGCAGGCAGATCTCTGTGAGTTCCAGGTCAACCTGGTCTACAGAGAAAGTTCCAGGACAACCAGGACTGTTTCCACAGAGAAACTCTGTCTGGAAAAACCTAAAAGAAGGAGGAGGAGGAGGAGGGGGAGAAGGAGGGGAAGGAGGAGGAGGCAGAGGAGGAGGAGGAGGAGGAGGAGGAGGAGGAGGAGGAGGAGGAGGAGAAGAAGAAGAAGAAGAAGAAGAAGAAGAAGAAGAAGAAGAAGAAGAAGAAGAAAGAGGAAGCTCTGTCATATAGCAGAGCACTCAAACAGCTAGTACGTTAAGTAGAAACAAAAAGCTAAATAAAAATGCCTGCCATGGTGTGGGACACCCACTTTTTAGAGCTGAGGGGTTGAAGGCAGTTCATGGTCACACACTTCTGGACTGGGCCTGTAAGCTTAAGGCTCAGCTCTTACAGACCCAAGCAGGGTGGAGTCAGCTGCCAAAGCTGCATCAGAGGACCCAAGTGCTGTGGGATGGTCTGTATGTCAAATTGCTCTGATTGGTCAATAAATAAAACACTGATTAAGCCGGGCGGTGGTGGCACACGCCTTTAATCCCAGCACTCGGGAGGCAGAGCCAGGCAGATCTCTGTGAGTTCGAGGCCAGCCTGGTCTCCAAAGCGAGTTCCAGGAAAGGCGCAAAGCTACACAGAGAAACCCTGTCTCGAAAAACCAAAAACAAAAAAAACAAAAAATAAGTAAATGAATAAAATACTGATTGGCCAGTGGCCAGGCAGGAAGTATAGGCAGGACTAACAGAGAGGAGAATTGAGAGAACAGGAAGTGGAAGGCTGAGTGAAGGAGACACTGCCAGCCGCCACCATGACAAGCAGCATGTGAAGATGCCGGTAAGCCATGAGCTACGTGGCAAGGTATAGATTTCTAGAAATGAATTAATATAAGATATAAGAACAGTTAGCAAGAAGCCTGCTACAGCCATACAGTCTGTAAGCAATATAAGTCTCTGTGTGTTTACTTGATTGGGTCTGAGCTGCTGTGGGACTGGCGGGTTAGAGAGATTTGTCCTGACTGTGGGCCAGGCAGGACCAGAAAAACTCTAGTTACAAATGGTAGCTTAGCAGTTTAAGATTTTGCTCATGCAGACAGAAAAGGCTAGAGATATGCAGTAAAGACATATCCAGACAGAAATAAACCTCTAAATAGCTTACAGTGTGTTTAAAAATGTGCATAGGCAGCGGGCAGCGGCAGTGCATGCCTTTAATCCCAGCACTCCAGAGGCAGAGCCAGGCAGATCTCTGTGAGTTTAAGGCTAGCCTGCTCTACAGAGTGAGATCCAGGACAGGCACCAAAACTACACAGAGAAACTCTGTCTCAAAAAACAAAACAAAACAAAAATGTGCATAAGCTTAAGAAAGAAAAGAAAATGGGTATACAAGTCATAGAAAAAAGTAAATAGTTTATTAATAATAATAATAATAATAATAATAATAAATAAGCCACATAGAGATGGAAATGCACAGGGAGTCTGGATCCTGTACGGTATTGTGTTGTCTTTGAAATTTTTTTGTTTTTGTTTTTCGAGACAGGGTTTCTCTGTAAAGCTTTGGTGCCTGTCCTGGATCTCGCTGTGTAGACCAGGCTAGCCTCAAACTTAAACAGAGATCCTCCTGGCTCTGCTTCCCAAATGCTGGGATTAAAGGAATGTGCCACCACCACCACCCGGCTTTTTGAATTTTTTTTTTTTTAATTGCTGACAAGCAAACAACAGCTACTGGGAGACATGAAATTGTGAAAAAGTCCTGGGGAATTACACCAGCCTGTGTACTTTAGGAATGCCTTAACTTTAAAATGGAAGTAAAAAGTGTACTGCTTTGGGGAAGAGGTTATGCTTTTGTTTTCACAGGAAATGAAAGGGTATGGATTTATTTAAGGTTGATAGAGATCAGGATTGATTGGGGAAGATCTGAGCTACAGATAGAAAGAAATAAACCCAGAAAAACTATGAGACAAGTGATGTATATTTTACCTGCTTAAACATAAAACACACACACAAATCATCTTTGGCTGGCTTGTGTGTAATGGACATTTCATACTTGTGTTAATGCAGATGTGTATGTTACCTTTGAAAGTTTGTGTGTTTTTAGAGCAAGGGATCCAGACACCGATGAAAACAGGTGGCCCAGGTGATCCGGCTTCTCAGAGTTCTGCATCCAGAATGGCTTCAAGGCTGCTGGCTGAGATGGTCTAGCCTCACAGACTATTCTAGCCAGGACTACAGATAAGCCTTGCACTTTCCCATTGCACAGAGACTGGACAACAAACGTTATAGCTAATTTCCTTAGGACTTGACCTCTTTCTCCATTTTCTCAGGTTCACTAAAGATGCCTTTGTCCACAGACAACAGGAAGCAGTCTAGAGAGCACAATGCCCACATTCCCAAGAAGTGGAGTGGTTGGTTTTGGTCATTTGATGGGTTATGAATGTTTATCATCATTTAGTGGGGATATAAGAATATAGGATAAAAGACAACTATTAAAATAAAATATTTTGCATTGGTATAGATTTTGGTATATTGATACAAACTTAAAGTTATTTTTGTTATACTGTATATATGTTTCTACTCTTGTTTGGGGTATTGTGCTTATGCAGCTCATTTAAGAATGTAATTTATAATTAAGAAATGCAGCCAGGCAGTGGTGGTGCACGCCTTTCATCCCAGCACTCTGGAGGCAGAGCCAGGTGGATCTTTGTGAGTTCAAGGCCAGCCTGGTCTACAGAGCGAGATCCAGGACAGGTACCAAAGCTACACAGAGAAACCCTGTCTCAACAAAACAAAACAAAACAAAACAAAACAAAAAAAGAAATGCAGGTTAGTGGTCATCTATAATAATCAAACTTACAGTCATGTTAGGTATGTTTTCAAGGTTAAATAAATATATTTTAGATAGATAGATGGTCTTCAAACACTTCAAAGACCTATAGAATATGGTGTTTGATAACCCAAGGCTTTTCATGACAGTGAGGCATGTCTGCTCCTGGCAGTACCAATTTACATCAGAGAAGATGTTTGAACAAACTCCATATGGCTAAATTAGTCACTGGGCAAAGAAACTAATCTTGCCTTGACTGCTGACAGTATGCTGTACAAACTGGACAAGCAGGACAGAAAGGAAAAAGACTATCAAACTTTCCCAAAACAGGCAGGACAGTCCTTCAAAATTTCTGCTTCATGGAAAAGTCTGCCAGATATTCAAGGCCTGTAGGTCAAAGATTGGATGCCCCAACACTGCAGAGGAACCTTGGGTGACTGTCCGGGCAGCCAGATGTCTGTCATTTCTATAGTTTTGGAAGTGGCTTTCACTGCACTTCCTGTTCACTCAGGTAGTAGTATATCCTTCTGTGATCTTTAATGGAGTTGAAGATGAGATAGATATAGTTTTCCTTAGTTATGATAGAAAGTAAATTAGATACAGAGCTATAGACTCATCAAGATAGAATAAATAATAGAGCGATTTCTCCAAATTTGCCAAGTGCAAATGGACTGGATATTGTAAATGTAATCCTTATCTGATAATTCTTTTTGTTATATGTAGCTTTGCTATGTTAAAATTGAAACCCTTCCTTTTTAGACAAAAAGGGGGAAATGTTGTAGAATATTATTTTACAGTTTCTATTGCTGTGAAGAGACACCATGTCCATGGCAACTCTCGTAAAAGAAAACATTTAATTGGGTGGCTTACAGTTTCAGAGATGTAGTCCATTATCGTCATGGCAGGACATGGCAGCTGGGAGTATGGCAGTGTGCAGGCAGACATGGTGCTAGAGAAGGAGCTGAGGGTGGAGGAGGTTCATCTTGATCCCAAAGGCAACAGGAAGTGATCTGAGTGTCACACTGAGCAAAGCTTGAGCAAAGGAGATCTCAAAGCCCACCCCTATGATGACACACTTCCGCCGACAAGACCACACCTACTCCAACAAAGCCACACCTCCAAATAATGCCACACCCTATGAGCTTATGGGTGTTCATTACATTCAAATGAGCATACGCCCCAAAACCAAAGTAAAGAAAAGACAAAAGGGGGAGGGGGGCTAGTAGGAATGTAACTCAGTGGGTGGTGTTTGCCTACCAGGTGTGAAGACCTGGGCTCAGTCTCCAGTACTACGTCAAATTGGGTTTGGTGGCACACAACTGTAATCTCAGCACTAGGGAGGTAGAGGAAGGAGGATTCGAAGTTCAGAGTCATTCTTTTTTTTTTTTTTTTTTTTCTTTTCGTTTTTCGAGACAGGGTTTCTCTGTGTAGCTTTGCGCCTTTCCTGGGACTCACTTGGTAGTCCAGGCTGGCCTCGAACTCACAGAGATCCACCTGGCTCTGCCTCCCGAGTGCTGGGATTAAAGGCGTGCGCCACCACCGCCCGGCTCAGAGTCATTCTTAACTGCATAGTGAGTCTGAGGCTAGCCTGACATACAGGAAACCTTATCTCCTTATCTCAAAACTAATAAATTATAGAGAATCCCCTAGAGCTTTTTTTTTTTGTGGTTTTTTTGAGACAAGGTTTCTCTGTGTAGTTTTGGTGCCTATCCTGGATCTCGCTCTGTAGAGCAGGCTGGCCTCAAACTCACAGAGATCCACCTGGCTCTGCCTCCCGAGTGCTGGGATTAAAGGCGTGCACCACCGCTGCCTGGCTCAAATATCTTTTCACTTTTGCCAGTTTCTAACACGCCTATTAAGGCTTTCTTACTTGGCGCTTGGGATTCTTTTTTTTTTTTTGGCCCCAAAGCTTTTGTTAGTGCGGATTACCAGTATTGCTAATTACTATATGGCAAATTAAAACCGTGATGGCTTTAACATTACTATTAATGCATTAAACAATAACCCGTTATATGCTGTTTCACAGCAATTAGAGTCATTGGAGCTGTAATTTTATTTTTTTTTTCAAGACAGGGTTTTTCTGTGTTGCCCTGGCTCTCCTGGAACTCACTCTGTAGACTGGGCTAGCAGAATTCTGCCTTTTGTTTCTGGTGTCAGTGACTGAACCATTTCATGTTCCCTCCAGCGGAGTATAAAGCTTTTATTTCTAGGTTCTTTGCTAACACCGATTCTGCCTATCTTTCGATTTTAGCCACCCTAGACAGCAAAGTGACAGCTCATTGAACTTTTAATTTGTGTTTCTGTAATGGTTAGTTATGAATGTTGTGCGTCTCTGTATTCCTATTAGCTATTATTCTCTTTGGAAAAAGGTCTGTACAAATCACTTGTCCATTCTTCGTTTGAGTTATTGGACTTGGTGAATCTTAAAAGCTCTTTATATATTCAGAACCTTGAGGCTTCACCAGACAGAGAGAACACTTAAATTTTTTCTTCTCAGACTGTAGAGCTTTGAGTGAGGGCCTGCTTCAGGGTGAGGTTTTCTGTAGGGTAATCAAATCCAAGCCATCCACTTCTCTGGGGACCATAAATGACACTATCTATAGGTATTATAACTTTTGTTGTGTGTGTATGAGTTTGTGGCATATGTGAGGGTGGGGGTGTATGCACGTGCATGTGGAAGTCAGAGGTTGATAACAGTGTCTTCCTGGCCAATCTCCGTTTCTTTGACATTTTCTTTTATATTTTGGGTTTTTTTTTTTTAAGACAGCATTTTTCTGTGTAGCCCTGGCTGTCCTGGAACTCGCTCTGTAGACCAGGCTGCAACTTATAGATCTGCCTGCCTCTGCCTCCCAAATGCTGGGATTAAAGTATGTACCACCTCCATTTCTTTATGTGTGTGTGTGTGTGTGTGTGTGTGTGTGTGTGTGTGTGTGTATGAATGTTTTGCCAATACACTTCATGCATGCCTGGTGCACTCAGTGGCCAGGAGAAAGCACTGGATCCAATGGGACTGGACTTACAGACAGTGGACTTACAGATAGTGGTAAACCACTGTCTGCCCACTGGGAATCGAACCCCAGTCTTCTGCAAAAGCAGCCAGTGCTCTTAACTGCCAACCCATCTTTTCAGCACCTCATCTGATTTTTTGAGACAGGGTCTCTTACTGAACCCGAAATTTGCTGACTCAGGTAGACTGCCTAGCCAGTAAATCCTAGGGCACCTCCTGCCTTTACCTCCCCAGAAATGGGATTATAAGTGTCTGACATTTTTCATGGGTTCTGGGGATTTGAACTCAGGTCTTTGAGCTTGCACAGTAAACACTTTACTGACTAAGTCATTTTCTCAGACCCAGGTGCTTTTTCTTTTGCTTACCATTTCCTCCAGGAAGGATCTCCAGTCTCCTGTCTGGGCAGCTGGGGCCGAGTACCAGAGCTTTCAAGCCACGCTGGAGTTGGACCAGGGAAGAGGACCCTCGCCATTCTGAATGGGGACTTTCATAGACCCTTTGCTTAGAGTGTAGCTTCCCCAGGGCACAGCTAAGACTCCAAAGACACATGTGTCTCCTAGGCTAATTGTAACTATTGCTTAGTCTCTGTCGAGGGAAACCTCCTAGCCCTTGTGGCTCTGGGGATGGAGCGATGCCTCTGGGAAAGATGACAAGAAAAGTCCGCTCCTCTCGGCCACCCTAGCCACACAGGACAGCTCCTCTTCCTCTCTCCGGAGCCCTACCTTGCTCTCCTGACTACAGACACACCTGCAGGGGGTAGGGTGTGGCTCAGTGGTGGAGGGCTTTGCTTACTAGCGTGAACTAGGCTGCCCTGAGATTTCACCCATATACACACACACACACACTCTCTCTCTCTCTCTCTCTCTCTCTCTCTCTCACACACACACACACACACACACACACACACACACACACACACACACACGCTGGGCATCAAGCCTGGGACCTGGGCAATGCTAGATAGGGCCTCTCCCACCTACCCACACCCAGTCCTGATACCTAGTTCTTGAAATGGTATGTCTTCTCCCCTTCCTCCCTTTTTTTCTTTTCTTTTTCGTTTGTTGTTGTTTGTTTGACTGTAACTTTTTAAAAGATTTACTTATTTATTATGTATACAGTGTTTTATATATATATATATATATATGTTATACATAATATACATGTATATAGGTGTTCGAGTCAGAAGAGGGCGCCAGATCTCATTACAGATGGTTGTGAGCCACCTTGTGGTTGCTGGGAATTGAACTCAGGACCTCTGGAAGAGTGGACAGTACTTTTAATGTCTGAGCCATCTCTCCAGCCCACATCCCACCCCTGTTTGACGGTAACTTTAAGATGAGTCTTTCGGTGGTAGAGGCACAGGCCTTTAATCCTAGCACTCCCTTGCTGCCCGGTCTACAGAGTGAGTTCCAGGACAGCCAGAGCTACATAATAAAACCCTGTGTCTTGGACGTTTGAAATGTTATTCATATAACTAAAGTTTTGTTAACTGGAAGTGGCTGAGTTGTCCCCAAGGTAGTGGTTTGACAGTTTGGCCTCTGCAAACTCACCCCTTCACACATACTTGCTCCCCTGTCCCCTCTGTGTCTGGCTTCCTGAGGGCAGAGGAGAATCAGCCGCCCACACCAGATCTGTATCACTGAAGGATGATGGTCCCTCATCCTGGAAAACACTTTTCCCCTTTACAAAGCACTTTTGCAATCATTATCTCAGGAGCCACAGTCTGGTGATGGAGGCAGACTGTTTGCTATTTTTATCTGTCCTTCGCAGGGGGAGAAACTGAGGCTCAAAGAACCTAACTGGCTTCTCAGAGGGGTGCAGGGATGGCCTGGTGGAGCTGGACCAGGAGCTCTGTTCCCATCAGATCCTGATGCTCCCATCAGATGGACCTCTGCACTCCCTCCCCCTGCACTCTCCCCTGCACTCTCTCCCCCTGCACTCTCTCCCCCTGCACTCTCTCCCCCTGCACTCTCTCCCCCTGTACTCTCTCCCCCTGCACTCTCTCCCCCTGCACTCTCCCCCTGCACTCTCCCCCTGCACTCTCTCCTCCTGCACTCTCTCCTCCTGTACTCCCATCCCCTGCACTCTCCCCTGCACTCTCCCCTACACTCTCCCCCTGTACTCTCTCCCCTGCACTCTCCCCCTGCACTCTCTCCCCCTGCACCCCCCTGCACTCCCCCTCTGCCCCTGGCCTGTCTGCTGCTGGACTGCAGTCTTAGGGGGATCATGGTGTCCTGAGCATCCGTCCCTCCCCAGCACTCCTGCAGAACTCACTGGCCTTGAGCAGAGGCCAAGAGCTACTGAGAAGTTGATCCTGATGTCACTGTGTCCAGGCACTGAGGGGCTGCATGGCTTTCAGGATCATTGCTGACACCCCAGGGGCTGCCTAGTTTTCTGTTTCTTGTTTCTTTTTTGGTTTTTCAAGACAGGTTTCTCTGTGTAGCCCCGGCTGTCCTGGAACTCGCTCTGTAGCCCAGGCTGGCCTGGAACTCGCTCTGTAGCCCAGGCTGGCCTGGAACTCACAGAGATCTATCTGAGCCATCACCGCCCAACTGCTGGCTAGTTTTTATGTCAACTTGACACAGGCTAGACTCCTTTTGGAAGAGGAAGCCTCCATTGAAAAAAATGTCCCCACCATCTTGGTCTGTGGGCAAGTCTGCAGTGTATTTTTCTTCAGCAGTGATTGATATGGGAGGGCCCAGTGGTGTCGCCCCTGGACAGGAGCTCCTGGCTGATTAAGAAGGCAAGCTGTCGTCAGGTGTGGTGGACCCCGAGGCAAAGGCAGGGTCTCTGTGAGTTCAAGGCCAGCCTGGTCTACAGAACTAGTTCCAGGACAGCCGGGACTGTTACACAGAGAAACTCTTTCTGGGGGGGAGTGGGGGGGAGGCTGAGCAAGCCCTGAAGAGTTGGCCAGTAAGCAGCACTCCTCCACAGCCTCCATCAGCTCCAGCCTCCATCTTCTTATCTTTAGTTCCTGTCCCGGCTTCCCTTCAGGATGGACTCCAAGCTGTAGGATGAAGTAGACACTTTCCTCCCCAAGGTCCGTTTGATCATGGTGTTTTAGCACAGCAATGGAAACCCTAACCAGGACACCCGCCTGCCTTCCCTAGGAGGAATTAACATTCCTATTTTACCAACGAGGAAGCGGCTCCAAGTTAGTAGCTTGCCAACATGACCTGGCCCCTCTAAAAAATTTCTCGTGCTTGTGTGTGTGTGTGTGTGTGTGTGTGTGTGTGTGTGTGTGTAGGCTAGAAGTCAGTGTTGGGGGGCCTCTTTCTCAAAATTGATCTCTACCTTTTTTAAATTTTTATTTTGTTGCTGTTTCTGTTGGAAATTTTTATTTTCTTTATTGTTACTATTAGTGCATGTATGTGTGTGCGCATTCAAATCCCACAGCGTGCACGGAGAAGTCAGAAGATAACTTCGTAGAGTTATTTTTTCCTCTTCCACCCTCCTGTGAGTTCTGGGGTTGAGCTCAGGTCACCAAAACTCCTGGCAAGTACCTTTAGCAGCTGAGCCATCTCGCCAGCCCCTTCGTTCACCCTCAGGGAACCCAGAGCTTCCTGATTCGGCATGGCTAGCTGGCCAAGGAGACCCAGGGACTCTCCTGTCTCCACTTCTCTGGTGCTGGGATTCCAAGGCTGCACCACCAGACCAAGCTTTTTATGTGGGTTCTGAGAGATCAAACTCAGGTCTTAAACTTGGAATTCAAATGCTATTTGTTTATTTATTTATTTATTTTCTGTACATTAGTGTTGTCTTAGTTAGGGCTTTTATTGCTGTGAAGAGACACCATGACCACCGCAACTCTTTTTTTTTTTTTTTAAAGAATATTTTTTAAACTTTATTTTATGTGCATTGGTGTGAAGGTGTCAGATCCCCTGGAACTGGAGTTACAGACAGTTGTGAGCTGCCATGTGGGTGCTGGGAATTGAACCCGGATCCTCTGGAAGAGCAGCCAGTGCTCTTAACCACTGGGCCATCTCTCCAGCACCCCACCCCCCCAGCAACTCTTATTAAAGAAAACATTGAATTGGGGTGGCTAGCTTACAGTTTCAGAGGTTCAGTCCATTATCATCATAAGGGCCAGCATGGCGGTGGCGTGCAGGCAGACATGGTGGCGGAGCTGAGAATGCTACATCTTGACCAGAAGGCAGCAGGAAGTCGACTGACTGTCACACTCGTGAAGCTTGAGAAAAGAGACCTCAAAGACTGTTCCCACAGTGACACACTCCCTCCAGCAAGGCCACACCTCCCAATAGTGCCACTCCCTTTGGGGCCATTGTTTTTCAAACCGCCACAGATGTTTTGTCCTCATGCATGTCTATGTGAGGGTGTCAGTTCCCCTGGAACAAGAGGTACAGACAGTTGTGAGCTGCCATTGGTTGCCGGGAATCGAACCTGGGTCCTCTGGAAGAGCAACCCAGTGCTCTTAACCACTCAGCCATCTCTCCAACCCATCAAATGCTTTATTGACTGCATCACCTCTCCAGCCCTAAAAATGTCCCACAGTTGTTGGGAATGGTTCATGGTGCCCAGGTGCTGGCTCTCCCCACCAGCTTGTGATATATATAACTATGAGCTGCGAGCCTGGAGTCTGAAAATCCTGGGGAGGAGAACCCCTTCCTCATGGAGCACACTTCTGAGAGTTTATATCAGGGCCAGCCAAGGTTTGACTGACAGGGATGGTCCTCAGGCCTCCAACAGATCCAGGAAGTTTCTAGAAGGTACCAAAGCTGGAGAGGAGTAGGCAGAACGAACCTCTCTGTCTCTCTGTCCCGCTTGGCCACAGGAAGC
>NW_026294491.1:24512607-24567607 GCF_007827085.1 Peromyscus californicus insignis | reverse complement strand
TGGTGATCTAAGTGCTCTAGAGTCACCCATATTCCTGTAAGTACCGTCTCATCCTTCAATAAGCTGGATTTGGTACAATCATTTGTAGACCTGCTGTGTGGCCTCATCATCACAGCAACTACAAAGATTGGAAATCTCACAGACTTCTTTCTTTCCGTGTTCCGTATATATGTGCATGCTTGCCTGTATACATGCGCACCATGTGCATGCAATGCCCAAGGAGGCCAGAAGAGGGCGATGGATCCCTTGGAAGTAAAGTTAGAGGTGGCTGTGAGCCACCATGTGGGTTCTGGGATTCTGGAAACCAAACCCAGGTCCCTTGCAAGAGCAGCCAGTGCTCTTAGATGTTGAGCCAGCTCTCTAGCCCTGGCAGCAGTAAATCTTATAGGACCTTTGGACACCTATCAGATGCTCAGGGAACCGCTAGCTCTAGGCAGTACTGCCTTTGAGCATCGACATGCCATATTCTTTCCTTTGCTGTCACAGCTTTGGATGGTGACTGTCTCAGTTACGGTGTCTATTGCTATGAAGAGACACTATGACCACAGCAACTCTTACAGAGGAAAACATTTAACTGGGACTGGCTTACAGTTCAGAGGTTTAGTCCATTATAGTTATGGCAGGAATCATGGTGGCATGCAGGCAGACATGGTGCTGGAGAAGGAGCTGAGAGCTGTACATTCAGATCGGCAGGCAGCAGGATAAGAATGCCACATTGGGCCTGGCTTGAGCATCTGAGACCTCAGAGCCCACCCCCAGTGACACATTTCCTCCAACAAAACCACACCTACCCCAACAAGTCCACACCTCCTAATAGTGCTATTCCCTACGAGTCTATGAGGCTCATTTTCTTTCAAATCACCACAGTGGGGAAAAAAAAACCAAAACAACAAATGTCATGTGCAAACCATTGCAGTACAGGAGATGAGGTGATGGTATTCGACATAAGTCCAAGGTTTGCAAAGCTCTGTGGTGCCCAACATATACTTCATTAGTAAATAACTGTGGTTGTGTAAAAATGAGATATGAACATTTTCCCTTCAAATTGTATATATTCACTTTTTGTGGATGACTGCAAAGTTGTCAGGAGAGAAACACACACTAAGTTAACCAATGCATCTTTCTGGCATTAAGGACACATGAGTTAAACATCACTGGGACAGAAGGGTGTCATGAACAGAGGGAGTCTGGGGGAGTCTAAGACATCTGCACCCAGCCTGTTGGTGTTGACACAGATACATGCGTCTCCATTATCACTGAGCTCATGTATGGATACGGATCCTATAGTGGATTTCACAGCCCATCAGTGAAAGCGAGCCACTCCAGAGGGGAGGAATCTCACATCTGGTCAAACTCATCTAGCCACATCTCACCACTTCTTGGTTTAACAGTCCCAGTATAGTGGAAGGCTATGGCTCTTACAAGCTCCAGCCTCACCGGTCAATAGTCATGGGCTGGACAATACTCTGTCTTCCTTGAGTTACAGGCATGGTGTGGTCCCTGATCCATGAGTAAGTCAGAAATCCTCAAAAATCTTAACCCGTTACCTGCTCTGCTGATTCCTGAAATCTCATTCCCCCAACTTTCACAAAAAACTCCCCAAGATAGCAGACCACTCTGGAAAGGGGCCCACTGAGATATCATCAACCATGAATATCTCCAGGTGGGTTTTTCAGGTCAGTCTTTTTTGAGAGAGAGAGAGAGAGAGAGAGAGAGAGAGAGAGAGAGAGAGAGAGAGAGAGAGAGCATGTATATGCAGGTGCACATGTCTGTGTACAGGTGTACATGTGTTTGCAGATACATGCATGGTATTTGTTTGTTTGTTTGTTTGTTTGTTTGTTTGTTTGTTTTTGAGACAGGGTTTCTCTTTGTAGCCCTGGCTATATTAGAACTCACTCAGTAAACTAGGCTGGCCTCAAATTCAGAGATCCGCCAGCCTCTGCCTCCCAAGTGCTGGGATCGAAGGCGTGCGCCACCACAGCTGGTTTAGGTACATGTATGTTTCTAGACGCACTTGCACACATGTTCACGGAGAGGCCCGAGGACAACCTCAGGTATTGTTCCTCAGGCATCACCCACTTTATTGTAAAATAGGGTCTCTCACTGGCCCAAGACTCTCAGAGTAGGGTAGGTTGGCCCACCAGTGAGCCCCAAAGATCTACCTGTGTTCACCTCCCTAATGCTGGGGCTACAAATGTGTGTCATCCTACTTAGAGTTTGTACATGGATTCTGGGAGTTGAACTCAGGTCATCATGCTTACAAATCAAGCACTTTTTAACAGAACGAGCCATCTCCCCAGGCTCCAAGAATTCTCGAAAAGAAAAAGAAAAAAAAAAAAAGGAGATGTCTGAAGGGAGTGACAGTCATGGTCGAAGGGGTGAAGTCCTGGTTGGGGGGTTCCTTGAAATCAGAGAGACTCCTAGAGCTGCTGTGCAGAAAGTCAGGAACCTCTGTAGGAAATATACCTACAGGGACCTAGGGAGATGGGAACGGCAAGGACCGGCTGACCCGGATGTGATGGGGCTGTAGGGAGGACCTTGACTGTTCTGGAAGAGGCACTAATGGCCTTTAAAGCTGTCTCAAATGAAGGCAGGGGGCGAGTCTGTAGCCTGGCAGCTGTGCACTGATGTGGACACAGAACAGAGAAGGGTCCTGTTCCCCAGCTGCCTCCAGTGTCACGGAATGCAGCTGTGAGCCACTGGCAGCCACAGGTGCCCCCCTAGGGGATGGATGCATGTGCTACCCGCAGCCCGTAGTGCCCTCACAAGGGATGGCTGGATGCGTCACCAGCAGCCAACAGTGCCCTTGGCAGAGGAAGGGTGCACGGGACTCTCCAAGGAGACCTGAACGAAGGGCTCTGTGCTGAGTGGATGGGGTGTAAGTCTTGGACAGTGGGGCCCGGATAGAACCTGAGAGGGAAAGGCAGGCAGGCTAGAAGAGCCTTGAGGTGAAGGGAACTTGCTCCCCTCCCACCCCAGAATCTTCGAACCAGGCCAGGTGGTGAAATGCAGCCTCTGGGTGTGGCTCCGAGGTTGATTGCAGTTGACATTAGACTTCATATGACTCCCACATTTCCAGCTGCTCTGACAGATCAAAAGATGACGATGGATGGGGCTCACTTTCCTCCAAAACTCTGAGCCGGCCTGACTTAACCTGTCCTGTGCACTCCAGTTTGCCTCGGGCTCCATCCTTGCTTCTCCAGTGTTTCCTGTCAGCTAGCCACTTAGCCTCAGCATGGATTCCTCCAGGGACAGGAGGCTCTCTGTCCCCAGAGGCAGCTCATTCTTTTAGTCCTGGCTAATTCTGTTAGAAAGGTTTCCACACGAAGCGACAAGATGGTTCACTGGAGCGTCACCCGTGAATGGACCACAGTCCACACCTCATTTAAAAGATATCTAGGAACACCTGCTATGGACTCTCATTGGGCGGGGGATGCAGACATAACCAATGTCATCTTCAAGAAGGGATGATGGACACTAAAGAAATATCGGTTGTAACTGCACTAAGGTCCTTGAAGGAGAAATGTGTGTGTGTGTGTGTGTGTGTGTGTGTGTGTGTGTGAGAGAGAGAGAGAGAGAGAGAGAGAGAGAGAGAGAGAGAGAGAGAGACCAAGCACATATTTCTACATAGTCTAGAGGGATGGACAAGGCCCAGGAAGCCTTCTCAGAGAGAGTAACATTCAGACTGAGGTCTTAAGTTTAAAAAGAATTTTAATAAGTAAAGTTAAGGAAGAACAGTTGCAGAGCGTATGTTCCAAGGTCCTGAGGCAGGAACACAATGGAGCAATCCACAGCTGAGGTTGCAGCATACAGCCCATCATAAGTCAAGGCCGGTGTGCAGCTTGGGTCAAGTCAGACAAGGTGGAGCCCCAGAGGGGTTGGAGAGACCTCATCTCAAGGAAGTGTAAGCAGGGAGGTCAGTTAGTAACATGCCCAGGTCATTCACTTCCTCTCTGAGATGCTTCCTTCCCATTTGGTGGTGACCTTAACTAGTTTCACCCAGATGCAGACAAGGTTGCCCTGAGGTCCCCCCTCTGCCTCTCCGGGGCCTTCCTGGCTCCAACCAACCCCAGGGCTTCCATGGCAGATAGGAAGCAGCCCAACTCTGGATGTCCCTCTAAACCTATGGGTCCTCTCAAAAGGCAGAAGAACCTACCAAGAAATGTTTTCTGTCCTCAATCCCCTCATCCTGCCCAGTACAGAAAAGCTGTCCCCGTGACAAGCAGCGGATGGAGAAGATGATGAGTCGGCTGAGCTCCGGCAGGAAACGGCTTGTCCCGCCGCCATGAGTCAGCAGAGCCTGGAGGGCCAGTCTGGGAAACGGCTCAGCATTTCCAGGAACGGACCCGAGTGGATCCCAGAGGGCTTGGGAAATCAAGGAAATGCCAGGGGCTGATCCTCCGCGGATGTTTGCTGCTACTGCAGGAGGGTCTCCTGGAAGCCTGGCTGCGGGGTGCCGCGGGTTTCCAGTGCACACCTGCTCACACCCTAGTCTGAAAGTAGTCACCCTGCATGACATACCAGCACCTATTATACCACTCTAGTATATTTTGTTTGTGTCTAGCCTATTCACGTGTGTGTGTGTGTGTGTGTGTGTGTGTGTGTGTGTGTGTGTGTACATGTGCATGCATATGAGGAGAGAGGTCAGAGAGGAACTTTCTGGAACCAATTCTCTCTTTCTCCTATGTGGGCTCTGGGGATCAAACTCAACTCACCAGCCTTGGTGACGACAAGTACTTTACCTGTCAAGCTTTCTCCCCACCCCAACCTTGCTTCCTGATGCCCTTGAAACTACCACCTCTTGGTGGGGGCTGGGGGTGGGGTCCCTGAAGTTCTGTCCGCAGAGCCACAGACACTCAAAGCACTGGGAGCCATTAGCCCTTCATCTGCAAGGATGCTTTTCCTCCCCCTGTCCATAGCTTGGGAAGAGAAGAGAGGCTGGCATGGCTGAGTTGCCTCCTCCCTTAGCCCACGGGAACTCTGAAGATGGAATCCTGTTTGCCGTGGAGATCTGGATTCCATTCTCCATGAGGAAAATGAGATGGCCAGAGATCCCTGGGGGCTGTCCAGGGTGGAGAGTCTAAACCACCACCTGCTGCAGTCAGATATCACCGCTGAAAACAAAGCGGACTTCTGCTTTGATCTTCCCAGGCAAGAGCACAGGTTCCCAAAGCAGGGCCAAGAATGTGGCAGTGTGGGCTGTTCAGATGCCCAGAGCCCCAGACCTGGGGGCCAGCTCCTGGGCAAGGGTGGTGACAGGCTGGAAGAGGGATGAGAGCTAAGAAGACCAGGACATGGTTCAGCCAAGAGCTCAGGAGGGGATGAGCTGCTTCTGGACCGCATCGGCCTTGGTGGGGTGGGGCAGGGGGAGGGCAGAAAAGTTCAAAGGTGGGAGGGCACATCCTGGAGAGGTTCCTGGGTACCCAGGTCAGGATTTGTCTGGTTGAGAGGCAAAGAAGCTAAGGCTCCCGGGAGGCCTGGCTAGGGCCTCCCCGAGGATGAGAAGAATTGGAACGGAACCCAAAGGCTTTCTTTACTTCCCGAACTTTTCTTTGGATGGCAGTCGGCTGACGTGTTTATGCAGCATTGACTCCTGGGTCACACGCAGATCTTTAAATCAGAACCTCAGAGGAAAAATACAAGCCCAGGAAGAGGAAGCTTAAGCCAGGGCCAAGTCCAGCCATGGCCACCGGGACCGCAGACCCATGCTCCAGCAATGTCTTCGATGCTCATCCTACCTAATCCCTCAGTCCTGGGCATCCCGGCCACCAAAGGGTGGGCACCAGGCTCAGCAGGGTGGCTGCCTTAGGGTCCCACTCTAGTGCCCCATTGATCAATTGAGACTGCTGTGTTACCCGTGTGCCATATATGGAGTAGCCTCTCTGTCCCCTCAGGTCCTCTCCCATGCTCGCTCTCCCCTTGGTTATCTTTTATCACACCTGTCTTAACTACAGAAGGAAATCTGGGTCCCAGAGAGAATCAGGGAGCCCCAGCTCACGGCTCTTTCCATTTGGGAGTCTCAGGGCCTGATGCTCACACCAGACTGTGTTGGAACGGTGCTGGAGGAGCAGGTAGCATCTCTCCTATGCTCAAGCCATCTGTCCCCTTCATGTCCCCTCTCTCAACTACCCAGAAAATGGGTGCCTCTTCGGCCAGCCTAAGTGATGAGAATTCCACACAACTCAGCCCCCAAGCTAGCCAGCAGCCCCTCCCTCTGGCTGTTCGCTGACAAGCAGGAAAAGAAGTTAATCTCAGAAACAGCCCAGGTGGGGAAGGGAGTGAAGGGCAGCCGGGAGGGCCATATGGAACCTGTTTGAGGCACTGGGTCAGAGCCCAGCTACGCCTCCATGAGCTGGGGCGCCAGCCAGCTCTTGGCTTTACCTACTCGGCTCTGGCCCGAGAGGGGAAGGAGCGTGGGAGAGCAGACAGGCAGGCCGTGCGGGGACAAGTGTGTGCTACGTGTATCTTTCCAGCCGTTGTTCTTTAGGTGAGGACGTACTAGCTCACTGGCCATTGGCTGGACCAGGAGATGGGGGTGGCTTTTACAAGGTCTAATGGCTCAGCCATGTCTGTGGCCATAGTGGGTCAATAGATTGGCATGTGGGGGTCTCCTGAAGGCAATGGCAGGGTCTTGTCTGGGAATGATGCTCTAACTGGCTCTGCCATTTCCACTGTTGATAGAAATCCTACCAAAAACTCTCAGGCAGTACCATTTGGTTTCCATTTTGGCTCCCAGAGCATAGCACACAGCCAGCCAATCCCCTGCCTCCATCTGCCTGACATAACCTCAATCCCGGATGTTGTTGGTCCTAGTTATGCCTGGTTGACATGGTCAGGTTGACATGATGATGAATCCCACTAAATATTGGAGTCTACGGCTTGGACTCACCCACCTGAACTCTAGATTGATCCGGATTTCAGATTGAAATCTTGCCGGAGTTTGGATCAACCAAATTTCCAACTATCCACCTCAATCCATGTGAAGCTTTAACTTCTGTCTAGACTCCCAGGACTTTGAAATGAACTGACTGAGTTTCTGATTGATTTTGCAGACGTTTTTCACGAAATCTGAGGGAAAGCAACTCTCTCCATTCTCCTCGCTTGGATTTCTCACTAGTTTAAGTCGGAAGTTCTAGCCTATTTTTCTGGGTATTATTTTTTAAAAAAAAACAAACTTCTTGAATATTTGACTGAACTTTCTGGACCCTTTTGCCTTGAGCTGGTCAAGTGATGAAGCGTTCCTAAACCCACACTCAGTAACAGGAAGTCACGCCTGTGGCCCGGCTGGAAGGATGGGCACAGGCACAGGGTGCAATCTCCACCTACACCCTTGAGTTTCATCCAGAGCCAGCCAATCTCACGGGCAGAGGGGATGGCATGAGAGACACCATTCTGGAAACTTCTCTCACCCTAGCACCTTTTAATTTATTTCCAACTCTACCCATCTTTCTCTCCTTCTTTCTCAGACCACCCTAGTTCTTTTATCTGGGCATCAGGAACACTAGGAACGCACGCTCCTGGGTCATTTGCTTTGAGGAATGGTTAGGAGGTTATGGATGACAGATCCAAACAGTGAAGGGTTCCCAGGCTAGCCCACCAAGGCTCAGAGCCCAGCTCAGCCCACTCTAGCTCTCTGACGCTGGGACAGGCTTACAGACTTTCATGGACCTCAGCCTTCTTCCCTCCAACCTGGGCTTCATTCCGTCACTTGTCTCTTGGGTTGGTTTTCTGGTTCTTGGCACAAATACAAAAGATTTCGAGGGCTAGCTGAGGAATCACTCTGAGCCAGGAGTGTTCTGGGGTCTCCTGCCACCTCAGCTCCTCACTAGACCCTTGCAAAAGCTCAGAAGGCTGGCAGGTGGCAGGACAGGAGATCTCAACACTGCCGAGCACATCTGCAGATCTGCCCCCAAGCATCTGCAGTCCTGCCCCAAACACCTGCAGTCCTACTTCAAACACCTGCAGACCTGCCCCAAACACCTGCTGCCTCAAACACCTGCAGTCCTGCCCCAAACACCTGCAGACTTGCCCCCAAACACTTGCAGTCCTGCCCCCAAACACCTGCAGACCTGCCCCAAACACCTGCAGACCTGCCCCAAACACCTGCAGCATGCCTCCCACTGATGGTCCAGTCGGTGTGGCTAATATCACCCTGGTTATCCAACGTGCTCCATGGGAGAAGTAAGCTGCTTTGGAGTTTCTGTTTTAGTAGGATGTTAACAGTGTCACTTGATATTCTTTTAGAAACACTAAATGTCTCTACCCAACCCCTACTGGGGGTGGTGATGGAGGAGTCATTTTTTAAGCATATTTGTTTCATTATAACTTCTCTTATCTCCACGCAGATAAATGACAAGGTCTTCCAGCACTAGGAAGTTGAAACATTGTTGTATATAGGGTAGAGGCACATGTACCAGTGCCTCTCTCATGGCCAGGCAGGTACCAATGTGCCCTCGTGTCCTGACTGTCTAATATCTGAACACAGACTTAAGGTTCTCCTTAAGGCCAGGTAAGTGTAGGCAGGTCCATGGTAGTGGGCGGGTCTTCCCATTGTCCGGGTCCTATCTTCCAGGGCTGTCTCAGGGATGCTGCCTCTTCTTGGGGAGTAGAAGTTTGGAAAGTTTATTCAGAAAAGCAGTTGCAATAAGAAAACTGGAATCTGAGCATAGTCTGGCCATTCACTGGTGTGGCATTAGGCCTCAGTTTACCTCTGTTTTTAAAGAAAAAGCTGGTTCAGGTTCCATCCCTAGCATAGAACAACTGGAACATGTCTGTAATCCCAGCACTGGGGAGGTGGAGGCAGGAGGATCAGATAAGGTCATCTTCAGCTACATGGTGAGATTGAGGCCAGCTTGGGAGCCACAAGATCTGTCTTTAAAAGAATCAGAAAAAAGGAGGAGGAAGAGGAGGGGGAGGAAGGGGAGGAGGAACAGGGAGAGGAGGAGAGGTGATGTGGCATTTACAGATGCTTCACATCTGCCTGCTGCCCTTCTAGGTGTTTCCTGTGTTGTTAACTCACGTCATCCTCCGGCAACCCCACCAGACAGGTGTTAATGTTCAGCCTCCCCTCACTGGACAGATGAGCGGTGTGGGGCTCGGAGAGCTAATGTAATGGACCAAGTTTGAGGGATTAGAAAGCGGCAGATCCAGGTGCTAAAGCCAGGTTGTCCTTGGAGCATGCATGCTGAAGGACCGTCCACACGGTTCACAGTAAGATGAAGGACACAAAGTCAGAATTTACAGCCTAGAGGAAGGACGGGCTTGCTTAGGAGCTATCCTGATATGGGTTGGGGGAGCTGTCGGTGACCCACAGAGAAACATAACATCCCCTGAGGGCTCTGGTTGGGAGAAACCTGTGTCCAGCTAGAAAGAGAAGCAGGGAGCTTTATGAAGGAGGTGGTGTCTCAGCAAAGCCCTCAAAGGCAGGGGGACTCTGGGAGAGGGAACAACGGAGGTGGTTTGCGGGGAAGGGAGAGAAGGAAGTAAGAAAAATCCGAGGGAAGCCAACAAGAGCTGAAATGCCCCTTGTGCTGGCTAGTCTTGTGTCAACTTGACACAAGCTAGAATCATTTGGGAAGAGGGACTCTCCATTGAGAAAGTACCCCCCGAAGAATGCCCCCGTAAGATCTACCTGCAGGCAAGTTTGTGGTGCACTGTACTGATAATGATTGTTGCGGAGGGCCCAGCTCACTGAGGGTGGGGCCACCTCTGGGCTGGTGGCCCTGGGTTCTATAAGAAAGCAGGCTGAGCAAGGCATGAGGAGTAAGCCAGTAAGCAGCACACACACACACACACACACACACACACACACACACACACACACACACACACACACACCGGCCTCTGCATCAGCTCCCGCCTCCAGGTCCCTGGCCTGACTTCCTTCAGTGATGGGCTGTGATACAGAAGCGTAAACTGAATAAACCCTTTTCTCCCCAAGTTCCTTAACTAAGACAGCCCCCGTCATCCTGACTGAAGGTAATGAGACTTCCACACCTGTGAAGTGAGGTGTCATCCAGCACTTTGGAAGGCTGAGGCAGGAGATTTGACATGGTTGCGGCCAGCTTGGGCTACCTAGTGAGTTCCATGTCAGTTCCTGGTCTACCGGGTGAGAGCCTGTCTCAAACATCCAAGAGATGGTGGAGAAGCACAGTTGGCCTGTGCTTTGGGGATTCGTGCATACAGAATACAGTCCAGCCGGAAAGAGTCTGGCTTGAGGCTCGACAGACGGACAAATAAACCAGGTGGTTATGGAGAGGTGAGAGGATCCAGAGCAATACATAAAGACCAGAAACCTCATCGCTGTGTACAATGCGGCACAGAGAAAGGTAGGAGGAGATGAGCAGTGGAATCGAGCAGAGGTAGACGGACTGCCCAGCCCAGACTAGCAGGGTCATGAAGGTCTAAGAGACACTAAGCCTGAACCAAGGCAGCAACCGAGGAAAAAGGGGTGCTGGGGACAAATGTGAGGAACTTGGAGGGAAAGACTGACAAATTGTGGGGATCCACCATCTGCAAGGACAAGGGGGTGGGGAGCTTTGGAACCTGCTGAGCGCTAGGTGTGCATGTAGCGGACCTTCAAAGTCAAGCTAAAAATGAACTAGCGTGGGGATTGACTTCACATGTTTTTAATCGGAAAGGCTTGAAACGCGCCATGCTGACGAGTGACAAGCCGAACAGGTGGGGAAATTATCGGCGTGAGCTCAGAGTCACTGGTGTCAAGCCCTTACAAAAGAATAAAGCCGCGAGGCCGTTGGGAGGGTATCACATGCACAGATGCCTGGTGACAAGATATGTCCCCAAGACTGCCAGAATCGCAGCTATGAACAAAGGCCACCGATAGCTGCTGCTGAAATGTCTGACAGGACATCTGATCAGGGTCTGCCTGTCCAAGCTCGGCAATAACTAACGCCACCCTCTTTATTAGTCCTTGTAGCTAAGGATGACTGATTTAGATAGCCCAGGCCACCCTCCTTATTCACCCAGAAAGGCTTCCTCTTGCATCGACCCCTTAGATGGGTCTTTCTGTTGCCGCTCTCTGCCTTTCCCAGGTAGATTTGGAGATTCTCTATCTGTGCTGTGCTGTGCTGTGCTGTACTGTGCTGTGTGTGTGTGTGTGTGTGTGTGTGTGTGTGTGTGTGTGTGTGTGTGTGTGTATACATCCATACAAGTACACCCACATACCACTGATGGGGGGGAAGGTGGTCAATGTGTGGTATCTTCCTTTCTCTGTCTCCATCTTGTTTTTGAGACAGAGTTGCTCACTGGACCTGGAGCTCAATGATTGGCTGGGCTGACTGGCCAGTGAGTTCCAAGGATTCATCCGTCTCCTCCGACCCCTAGTAATGAAATTAGACATGTGCACTGTGCCAGGCATTTACACGGGTCTTGGGGATCCGAACTCAGACCTCCATGCTCACACAGCAGGTGCTTTACCCACCAAGCCGGCCCCCACCCACCCCACATTTGCCAGATGACTCCTGTTTGTCACAGGGTCACCATGGAAGGGCCAGGACAGCAGGGTCGTCTCTTCATCAGTCACCAGTTACCCCACCTGGACTTCCTGTGTGGGTTTTTCCCACTCTGCCCTGTGGGAATGTGAGGCGCAGAGAATTTCACTGGTCAGGGAAGATCTCAAGGCAAGATTGCCACAGGGCTGGGAGTGGAAGCCACCCCACTGCTCCCCATCTGGAAAAATAGGAAAGACAAGTCCAGCAGGTAAGCCGGGGGACATGCTGCCATTCCATGCCTATGTAGAGATCGTCCCCACTACATTCTATCCAGCTCCTTTGCAGCCAGGGCCTCAGGGTGAATCTTTCTTTACCTTGGAAAAGCCACAGGAACTAATAATCAAAGATGGTGCCTGGCCAGGGATCCCTGAATGGGCTTCCAGCTCCATGTTTACATGGCCTGTTCCTGCTCAGCGGGTGACCGGGGCAATCCACTGCAATGATAGATTGTAAAATAAACAATACCACTCAAAGCACTGTCATTATCCTGTCGTGGGTTTTTGGCAGCTCCTCTGGTCTGGCTTGTTCTATGTCTAATTACATATCACTGTGCATGTCCCCCATATGTTATCTTTCACATAATAAACACATGGAAAAGCCCCCTGTTTTTCCATCAGCCGCTGCCCAAAAAGAGACAGATTTCTGGTGTGTGCTTACGCAATAAAGAAGCAGTTGTTTGAGATACGGTGACACCTCATAACTGGGCTTTAGAGGTCCCGTCACTCAGATGGGAGGGCTTTTCTTATGCTCTCCCTGCTAGGAAGCCAAGGGCCTCATCAGGACCTCGGTCTTGGGGTGGCTGGAAATGCAGCCAGTGCCTCCGTCTGGTGGACTCAGAGGCTGCCGGGGCTGGAGGGTGACATTCCTGTGTTCTGGAGAGGAAGCCTGGCTACCAAGGTTTTCCCATATCCTGCAAGTTCACAGAAGAGCAGGGGTACTGATCATCACGGGGGTGGGGGACTCTGCTTAACTGTCACTTAACTATGAGTGTGTTTAGTCAACACTTCCTATCCAGGCTTGTTCTCAACGCTAGTCAGGTAAAGGCAGCGGACAAGGGGAGACTATGGGGGCGGGGCAGACATGCTGAAGAAATTCATGATGCAGTTCTGAGAGGGGGTTTGAGAACAGACTACCTGGGCTCAAGGCTGAGGGCCTCAGTTTACAAGCTGTGGGATGCCACCGAAAATGACGTGAAACCTCAGTTTACACATCTATAAAGTGGGGGTGACAAGGGATGGCTTCCCTCACGGAGTGTCGTAAGAGTTACATAAGCAGAATGTACAGTGGGCAAGACGGCTCAGCAGGTACAGGTGCCTGCCTCCAAGCCTGATGACCCGAGTTTGGCCCCGACACAAGTCCAAAGTGATGCCAATGGCTTCCTGCCCAGTGTCATCTTATCTCATGCACCCCGTCCCGCCTGCAGACCAGAATGTAGCTCTCAGCTACTACTCCAATGTCATGTGTGCCATCATGCCCCCTGCCATGGTGATAACGGACTAAGCCTCTGAAACTGTAAGCCAGTCCCCAGTTACATGCTTTCTTTCCTAACAGTTCCCTTGGTCATGGTGTCTCTTCACGGCAATAGAACAGTGACCAAGAACAGTTATTCTACATTGAAGAGAATAATGGTTCTTTTTTTTTTTTTTCAAGACAGGGTTTCATGGTGCAGCCTTGGCTGTCCTGGAACTCACTCTATAGACCACGGTGTGCCTTGAACTCACAGAGCTCTATGTGGTGGTATTTTGTGTATGTTCTAACAAATAAAGCTTGCCTGAAGATCAGAGGGCAAAGCCAGCCACTAGTTAGCCATGGAGGCCAGGCAGTGGTGACACCCATCTTTAATCCCAGCACTTGGGATCTCATGCCTTTAATCCCAGCACTAGGGAGGTTGAGATAGGAAGTGATATGACTGTCGGAGAAAGGAATATAAGGTGGGAGGAGACAGGAGCTCAGTCCTTTTCAGCTGAGGAGTTGGTAAGGTGGGAGGTGGCTGTGGCTTGTTCCTTTGTCTCTCTATACTTCCAGCATTTACCCTGGTATCTGGCTCCAGGTTTTTATTAAGACCAATTAGGATTTGTACTACAGCTCTGCCCGCCCCTACCTCCTGAGTTCTGGGTTTAAAGGCATGTGCCACCGCCCCGCTGAGAATAATGGTTCCTATGGGGATGTTTAGGCACTGACTATACCTTGGTCATTGTACTAGTGAAATGCCACATTTGAAAGGCCTGTTCTGCAGTTTTATATTGCCTGTGGCTTCAATATGCAAGATTTTCAGAAGATAATGTTTTTAGAGAGAATTGCTACTTCCACTATAGAATATATACACAAATTTAAAATATTGACAAAAGTAAAAGTAGTGTATTTTGAAGCAATTACACTTATGAATTTATTTTTCATATTCTATAGTTGGTATGACTTAAATGAATTGCTGGAGTAGGTGGTGAGTGTGTTTCTTTTAAATGTTTCAGTTCTGTTTTATTTTCATTAACTTTTTAAAAGTTAAATTGAATATTAGACTGTAAAAGAAAACCTATAGCTTCCATTCCTTAACTTAAAAAAACTTTTTATTATTATTTTATTTCAATTATATGGGTATTTCACTTGCATGTATGTCTGTGTGCCATATGCATTCCCGGTACCCTAAGAGGCCAGAAGAGAGCATTGGATCCTCTAGAACTGGTGGTCGTGAGCCACTATGTGGGTGCTGGGGATCAAACCTAGGTCCTCTGGAAGAGTAGCCAGTGCTCTGAGCCATTGAACTACCCCTCCAGCCCCCTCTTAACTTTTAATATCAAAGAGATTATCTTGGAGAAATAACTTTCAACCTCAATTTAAAATTTAGAAAGAAGTGTTCTCTCTCTCTCTCTCTCTCTCTCTCTCTCTCTCTCTCTCTCTCTCTCTCTCTCGTCTGTCTTGTGATTTTTTTCCCCTTCAACTACACTAACAATATGATATCCAAACTTTGTCTTAACTGGTGGATCTGTAAACACAGGCTTAGCCACCCACTTACGGGCAAGGTAAATGCCGCGTCTTGAGATGGGTCTCACTGTGGACCCCTCTGGTCATCCAACCCAAGTCACCCCTTTACCTGGTTTTATCTTCGCTATATTGTGTGGCCCCACCACTGAATCTCATTCCAGACCTTAATGTTCCATGGCTTCCATGATTTTGCCATGTTTTCCACATAGAATGTGTCTGACCTTTACTACATTGCCACCACCTTTGTGGCCCGGAGCCTTCTTGTCAGCCCTGTCCCTCCTGGAGCCTGCACCTCCTTCCCCTCCTCCTCCAGAATTCCAGAGCCACTTTTCCCCTTCAGTGACATCTCCTAAACTAGCTGTTGAACTCTCAACAGGAACGGCAGTCTTTAAGAGGAGCACAGAATGGGGCTCAGAAGACAGTGTTTGCTTTGTATCAATATTTTTCATCCATCTTTTTTTTACTGTTTTTTTTTTGAAACAGGATCTCATGTAGCCCAGGCTGCCTCAAACTCCCTGTGCAGCCAAGGATGGCCTTGAACTCCTGATCCTCCTGTCTCTACTGCCCAAGTTCTGGGATCATAGATGCAAACCATCCTATCAATCCATCTTTTAAAAAATATAATGTTTTTATTAATTCTTTAGGAGCTCCATATGCTAATGCTAAGCAAAAGCCTCAGTGAAAAGCCTCACCAACAGAACAGATCATGTTGAAAGCAGGGAGGCAAGAATGGGAGATAAACTAGAGAAATTGGATCACTTAATAAAGGTCAATGAAAAAAATTTTAATGTGTAAATGGAACAGGAGAGAGTTTTAGAATATCATGAAAAGACCCAACCTCTGAGTTAAGGAACATAAAAGAAGGAGAATATTGTGGTGAAGACATACAGAATATCTTCAATAAAGTCATAGAAGGAGAATTTCTAAATCTAGAGAAAGGGATGCCTATCCAAGAGTAAGAAACCTACAGAACATCAAATAGACAGGACCAAAAAGTAACTCCCTTTGACATAATATAATTAAAATATCAAAAAGACAGAAGGGAGAAAGAGTACGGAAAGCTGCAAAAGAGAAAGTTCCAGTCACTTATAAACACGAGCTCATTAGAATAACATCTGAATATTCAACAGAAAACTTTAAAGCCAGAATGGCCTAGGAATGTATTCTTGGTTATGAAAGACCACAACTGTAAAAATCAGACTTTTATGCCCAGCCAAACTATCTATTAGAATTGAAGGAGGGGGCTGGGAAGTTGGCTCAGTGGTTAAGAGCACCTGTCACTGTTTCAGAGGACCCAATGCTCACCACAATCTATGACTCCAGTGACGCCCTCTTCTAATCTCCTTGGGCACCAGGCATGCACATGGTGCACAGACATAAACATACAGACAAAACCTCCATACACATTAAATAAATCAATAAATCTTTTTTTAAAAAAAAAACTTTTAATTGGAGAAGCTAAAACTTTCTGTAGTCAAAACAGATGAAAGGAATCTAAAATGACTAAGCCAACTCTACAAAGGAGACTAGAAGAGACATTTCAGCCAAGGAGGAGGACAAGCAACTCCAGGAAGAGGTCGGTGACATGCCCATGGATGGCACCACTCACAGTGAGGTGGGCCTTACTATAGCAATCATCCATCAAGAATATGCACCACAGGCTTACCTGTAGGGACACTTTCTCAATTGAAGTTCTCTCTTCTAAAATAACTCTAGCTTGAGTTTCTATTGCTGTGATGAAACACTATGACCAAAGGCAACATGAGGAGCAAAGGGTTTGTCTGGATTATACAATCCACATCACAGTTCATCATGAAAGGAGTCAGAGCAGGAACTCAAGACAGTAGATGTAATTCTGAACGGTTTTATTAAATAAGAAACACAGAGCCAAATGCAGAGTTAAAAGCCCAAGAGATCAGAGAGCAGAGCCAGGAGCTGAGACCAAGACCGCCTTCTTACCCCTCGCTGCTGCTGCTGTCCTTCCCCTCAGAAAGAGACCTACTTCCTGTGTGTCTGTCTTTTTATTGACTTTCTGTTCTGCCTTCTCATTGGTTGTAAACCCAACCACATGACCTCCTCGTCACTGCCTGCCTATACAGACCTCCAGGTCTCTATGGTTGGTATTAAGATTAAAGGCGTGTGTCTCCATGCTGGCTGTGTCCTTGAACACACAGAGATCTGCTTGTCATGTGATCGGGATTAAGGGCGTGTGCTACCACTGCCAGACTTCTGCTAAATGGTTTGCTATTAGCTCTGATCCCCAGACAATTTTATTTATTAACGTACAAATAAAATCACATTTCAGCACAAATAAAATATCACCATACAAGACAAGAGCCTGGGGGCAGAAACTGAAACAGAAGCCACAGAAGAGTGCTGCTTCCCCATGGCTTGCTGGGTCTGCTTTCTTATACAACTTGGAACTACCTACCCATGGGTGGCACTACTCACAGTGAGCTGGGCCCTACCATGTCAATCACCTATCAAGAAAATTCACTGCTGACTTGCTCACAGACCAGTCTGGTAGGGGCATTGTCTCATACCTGGTACTGCTAACTGGGGCCAAAGTCTCGTGACTGCCTAAGTCATAGATGAGAATGAATACATTTATTCCCAAATGAACATAATAATAAATTACCACCTAAGTTCTTGGCCCACAGACTGGGGCATTTTTCAACTGTCATCAAAAAGGTTTCTTTTTGCAGTAAAAGGTGATAAAGGGAGCCACAACCAGTCACTGCTGCAGGCTGCAAGAATATGAAATAGAGATTCAGCTGTAGATGATAAAGCTATACCTAGAAAGATCAAGGAATTCTTCTGGAGGAGAAGTCAAATATCAAGGAATACTTGATGTTATTCAGCTTTAATATATCAGCTGTTTCCTACTATCAGTTTCTTGTACACCTATAACTCCTAGGCCATAATGACAAACAGTATGAGCCTCTCGGACCTACTGCTGATCTGTACTAGGTAACACCCCTACAGAGACAATGCCTGCCTCCTAAGCCTAGGAGACAGGTGGACATGTAGATGCATAGCTTTGTTTCCTGTGCAAATGAAGCTCAGAGCATCCCTCTCTCTCACAGACCTAGTGCATTGTAGAGCTATTGACGAAGGACAAAAGCCTTTTTTTGCATAACCAGGTGGAGTGAAGACTGGAGCAGAATTCCCGATTCCTGGTTAGGGTGAGAGTGGATCGGCCAGAGGAGCAAGGAGCAAGGAAAAGGTTTTGCAGATTGTAGGTGGATTTGAGTCAGGTCAGGAGAGTAGGAGAGGAAGGAGAGATGAGAGATGGGGAAACGGAGGATGAAGATGAGATTGAAAGCAGAAGAGCTTAGTTAGGGCTATGAGAGGACAGGAAGAGAAGGGACAGAGAGGAGCTAGGCATGAGGGCAGAAAAGAAGCTGTGTAGAGAGAGAACTGACTCAGAAGAACAAGGTGTATGGACTAAAGAGTTTTGTGTACTTAGATTCTTTTATTATTATCAAAGAGTAGATATTCAGCTGGTCTTATATTCTTCCCAGACCCCGGGAGAGGGCTATCAAGGGGCTAGACTCTTCATATTCCACTATAGGTCACTCTCCAGAGACTAAGAGTCTGGATTACTCAGCTCTAAATGGGACATCTGTCATGCCCTGTCTTAGGGTTTCTATTGCTGTGATAAAACACTACGACCAAAAGTCGTAGTGTTGGGGAAGAAAGGGTTTATTTGACTCACATATCACAGGCCACAGTCCACTGAGGGAAGCCAAGGCAGGGAAGAAGTCAAGACAGAAACATGAAGGCGGGACTGAAGCAGAGCTATGGAGGAACGCTGCTTACTAGCTTGCCCAGCCTGCTTTCATATTCCACCCAGAACCATCTAACCATGGATGACACTACCCACAATTAGCGTGGCTCTTCCATATCAATCATTAATCAAGAACATGAGCTATCGACTTGCCTGCAGGGCAATTTTAGGTGTGGGAGGCCAGCTCCCACCTTTTCCAGGGTTCCTATGAGGAGGAGAGAGGGATAAGAAACTTTTAGATAGAAAGATAGCGCAGAGGAGAAAGACAGAAACACAGGACAGCTTCAAGAGAACCTGGATCAAAACCCAATGGTCCCCTCTTCCTCGTCAAAAGGGCTTTTTATAACAATGCCAAGGGGCAGGGCAAAAGACCACCCCCTTGCTAGATCAAAGCACACAGCACAGCCAAGTGTAGACTTCCAAACACCTGGTAACCACGCCTGTGGTCAAATCATCCCCTTATACAGTCCTGCTGGGTAAAGCAAGCTCAGATTCTCAGACTCTAAGCTCTCACTAGGAAACCTCTGTGGGTCTCTAAACTTAGAGAGGCATTTTCTCAGTTAAGATACTCTCTTCTCAGATATGTCTAAGTTTGTGTCAAGTTGACAGAACCCAACCAGCACACCCACACTTCAACAGAAAACTGATTCTGCCCCAGAGACCACCAACTGTCAGTGGCTACTTAGCTGTGGTGGAGGCTCTGGAGCCCCTCCCCATAGCAATCGATTTTTACACAAAGACAGAATTTATTGTGCTTTGGTTATGTGTTACCCAACTCTTAAAGTTGGTTTAGTTTGGGTGGGATTTTTTGTGTTTTTTTTTTTTTTTTTTTTTTTGAGACAGCTAGCCTAGAACTCATTATGTAGACCAGGCTGGCCTCAGGTTGTAGTTTTCTACCCAGCTCGGCCTCAGGAGCCCTGATATCACAGGTGTGCACATCCAAGCTGGCTAGTGTCTCAGTCTTCTGAAAAATTAGCACAAATTTGGTACATTCTCCTACTGATGCTCCAACTTCCGAATTCCAGCTTTATTTTTCTGGAAACTTGGTTTTTTGTTTGTTTGTTTGTTTGCTGGTCTTGGTCAAAAGGATGAACTTGTAAGAATTTTCCTTGAGCTCAAGAGTAAACTGTGAAGCTCACACTTGAGTTCCCACAAAGGATAGTGACAGTCACATCCTCACAGGGGAATTGTGTGTGACGTCTCAGGCAGCTGGAGAAGATCTGAACAATAGTATGGACTTACTCATATTTTTCCAAAGGAGTTTCATATCCATTATTTTGTCTGGGTCTCGAAATAACCCCAGGAGGGTGACACGGTTGTCATCGTTGTCTTACAGGCATGGAGGCTGAGATGAGATGGTTGATGTAGTGAAATGGCAGAGCTAGCCTAGAGCTGTAACAACAACAGCAATGACAATGTTGACAATGATGACGTTGGCTGGCACGTGCCATTTGTGCTCCGGACTAAGCTCTCTTCCTCATGACACCGGCAGAGGACTAAGTGTCTTCTGGTTGCCCAGAACCTGACAACAATCTGTGACCTTCTTCCACCTACCCTGCTGAACCCGGCTCAGTCCAGCCCCTCCAGGTCCTGTGAGTGTGTCCACTGGGGAGAACTCAGAAGGGGAGAGCAGAGAAGTCACAGGGTGGAGTCAAAGCCACAGGGCACTTCAAAGGCCTGGGGGAGGTGGAAAGACATGCATGGACTGGGGACTGTAGTGGTATTGTGTTCCCCAAAATATTGTGTACCCTAGTAAACTTATCTGGGGTCAGAGAACAGAAAAGCCACTAGATACTTAGGATAGGCAGTGGTAGCACACACCTTTAATCCTAGCATTCCAGAGGCAGAAATCCATCTGTTCAAGGATACAGCCAAGCATGGTGACTCACGCCTTTAATCCCAGAAAGTGAGCCTTTAATCCCAGGGAGTGATGGTAGAAGGCAGAAAGATATATAAGGCGTGAGGACCAGAAACCAGAAGCATTTGGCTGGTTAAGCTTTCAGTTCAGCTGAGAGCCTTTCAGATATGAGGACACAGAGGCTTCTAGTCTGAGGAAACAAGATCAGCTGAGAAATTGGCCGGGTAAGGTTAGCTGTGGCTTGTTCTGTCTCTCTGATCTTCCAGCATTTACCCCAATAACTGGCCTCAGGTTTGATTTTAGTAATAAGAATTTTCAAGATTCATGCTACAGGGGACAGTATCATGTTTGGATCTCAGGGAGACTGAGGGTTACCAGGGGCTGAACAGGCGCATCCCAGGGGACAGCATCCACCTAAGCAGGGAAGATAGACAGCCAGCTCTGGTCCCTCCACAGTATCCCACCCTGCCTGCACTGGACCAACAGCTGGAGCTGGCCATGGCCAAACATGGTGTTAATGTCCTCATGTGTGTTAAATATAAGAATCAGGGCCAGGCGGTGGTGGCACATGCCTTTAATCCCAGCACTTGGGAGGCAGAGCCAGATGGATCTCTGTGAGTTCGAGGCCAGCCTGGTCTCCAGAGTGGGATCCAGGACAGGCACCAAAACTACACAGAGAAACCCTGTCTCAAAAAACCATATATATGAATCAGACTGAGCAGGAGAAGCTGACACACACTTAACCTTTCAGGAATGAGGTTTGTTAGGAGAAAGAACTTTGCAATCATGGTGGAATTGTTGCTAGCACATATCTCCATTCTATAGTCCAGACATAGCCCTTCATCTGTTGTTTGCGAGTTGACCTTATGTTCAGTTTGCCTTCCCATACCAGTGGTGGGGACACCTCAGGCCCAGACAACTCAGTGGCACCTGCTTTTCCTCAGGGGGATGATAAAGTACCTAATCGAAGGAGAAAGGTGGTCCATGTCAACTTGATCAGAACAGACGTCCCATAATCTTGCATGCACAACCCCTCCAGTCTGGGAGGGATGGAGAGTCCTAGACTCATTTGCTGACTCCACACTCTGCTGGAGCAGAAAGTCAACAAGGGCTTGTGTTAGTCACTTTGCTATTGCTGTGTTAAAACACAATGACCGAGTCAACTTATTTTAAAAAGGCATTTAATTGGGCTTACAGTTTCAGAGGGTTGGAGTCTATAGTGGTAGAGCTAGGGCATGGTGACAGGCAGCTAGAGCAGCAGCTGAGAGCTCACATCTTGATCCACAAGCACTAGGCGTAGAGAGCACTCTAGGCATGGCATGATTCTTTGGAAACCTTAAGCCCCGCCCCTGTGACACACCCCCCTCCAACAAGGCCACACCTCCTAATCATTTCCAAATATTTCACCATCTAGGACCAGGTCTGGACCAGGCACTGCTGGTGTCTGAGGCCTGGTGCCTTGCCTAGAAATACCCTAACCGGATGCTCCCCATCTCTTCGGCCTCTTTCAGGCCCCGTGTAGTGTGTGGGCAGCAGGAACAGTCCAGCCCATGGGGCCTCAGGGCTCTCCAATGCCTGTGGACCCTTTTGGGTACCAGTCCTCTGGAGGCCCCAGAATCACACCCCCCAGCTCAGGACTCAGCCCCCAGGCACCAGCATGCCATTTTTCTTAAGGAGCAGATGTTGGTCTGACAGAGACTTCCTGCCTGGTTCAGGGCCAGTAATCAATAAAGCAAATACTGGCTTCCGTGGGTTGTACTCTCTAAAGCTCACCACGCAGCCCAGGAAGAAACTGCTCTGGAGCTGAATTAACTTGTCTGAGTTCATGGACCAGGAGGGACGACATCAAGGGCTCTTCCATCATCAGCTCCCATCCTGAAGCCTGTCACCAAGGTCCCTCTTGACTCAAGGCCACAGAGCTGCTCCTGAGACATGGGACAACACAACACCTCCCCCCACACCCTGCAAGAGCTTCTCTAGGCAGCTCTCAGAAACTATGGGACTGTCAATCTCTGGTCAGAGGAGAGGTCCCTGTCAGCCTTGGGGGAGCCTCTTGCTTTCCATAGCCAACTTCAGGGGCCTGGCCATTTTTCAGAGTGAGGCTTGACTTTCTGTGACTACAGGAAACCCATGTGGCTCTGGCTTTGCCAGGGAGGCAGCCCTTGGCAACAAGGGGACCAGAGTGGGAAGCTGGGGTCATCATCTGGTCTTCTCGGGGTCTTAGGAAGCTTTCCCGTGCTCCTGATAGGATTCCCTCCTTACTGTGGACCTGGAGACTGAAGCTGCCCTCTGCCAGAGGACACCCAAGAAAGACATACCCTCCTCTCCCACTTACTCGGTGCTTTGGGGACAGTTGTGACTCCCATAAAAAGGCTTTGTCCTTGTCCCTCTGAGGCCACACCATTCCTGTCCTAGGGTAGGAGGTAGGAATCTCAGTCTCTGCAGGTGAGGTCCCCAGGTCCCACTGAAATGGAGTTACCTCTGTCCCATCCCTAATCATCCCTCTGTCTCTGTCCCTTTTTCAAGCATGCACACACACCCTCACCCTTCACCCCTGCAAGTCCGTGTTCTTCAGGAGACCCTCCTCCCCATGCAAAGCCTCCCATAAAACACCAGTTCCAGTCTCAGACTCTCATGGGATAGGGCCAGCTAAGATAAAAGACTCTGAGGGACAGTAGAGTTGAGAGCCCTGTCTGAGACTGCGCACCAGCCTCCTGTCACCACGCCTTCCAATTTGTTGGGGCAGGGGGAGACTAGAAATCTAATTTCTATGTATGAGATTCTCAAATTGAAATACCAATTGCTAACTTGAAATTAATAATAATAATAATAATAATAATAATAATAATAATAATAATAATAATAAAGAACGGGGAGGGCTGGAGAGATGGCTCAGCAGTTAAGAGCACTGGCTGCTCTTCCAGAGGACCCAGGTTCAAGTCTCAGCACCCACATGGCAGGTCACAACTGTCTGTAACTCCAATTCCAGGGGATCCAACACCCTCACAGAGACATGCATGCAAACACCAGTGCACATGAAAGAAAAGGAGATAGAGGGAGAAAAAAACAGGGGGAAAGGGAGAAATATAAAAGTCCTGGGGGTTGGGAATATAGCTCAGTTGGTAGAGAGCTTGCCTAGCTGTACAAGGCCCTGAGTTCGATCCCAGCCTACTATAAACTGGGTGTGGTGGTGCATGACTATAATCCCAGCAGATAGAGGCAGGAAGATTAGGAGTTCAAGGGTCATCCTTGGCTACATATGGAGTTTGAAACCAGTCTGAAATGCATAAGATGATATTTAAAATAAAACAATAAAGCAGAACAAAACCAAACCAAGCAGGCTCAAGGCCCCAACATTGCTCAGAGAGGCAATGTAACTAAGACTGACTTCAACCACTCTGGCCTCTAAAGGGGCTCCGTTTACCTCGGGGACATTTTAGAGATGCTGATATCAGCCACCTGTCTCTTGGGGCAGGTCCTTGAGGGACTTCTGGTGTCTTCTGGAATTTGCCACTCTGAGCTTCCTCCTTGGGTTCAGCCTGCCTCTGACATGCTAGGAGTGAACAGATGTTTGTGGAGACCGACAGCTGGCTAGGTGTGCCTTGTCCACTTGGCCAGCTCCCCAAGAGCTGAGAAGACATCTGAGATCCACCTACCTGCTGCTGGCCCCCGAAGGTTCCAGAATCCCCATCCTGCAGCCAGAAGAGCCAATGGAAAGACCAGCGAGTGCTCCTTCGTGGAACCTGATGGCTGTGTGGGCCGACACCTCTTAGTGTATACATTCCAAGTAGCGATGCAGCCCTGCTTAGTTCCAGACGAGGCCCAGGCTGTCCCTTCCCCCCACTTATCCATTGACCAGCTCTGCCACCTGGCCCAGCCTTGCCTACCATATGTCTTATATCCCTGAGGCCTTTTTCCCACGTAAGCCTGAAACCTGGGAAGGTATCCCCGTCCCTCACTTAGGAGCGCCAATGCTGGTCTGAAGTGTGTCTCCTTTCTCAGGCCTGCCTGCTTTCCAGACCACCTCAGTTGCCTCTAGGAGGGGCCCACAGGACACAGGGACCAGCAGGCATGGGGCTCTGAGGCCCCAGTAGAGTGAGAGCATTCATGGCGTCCAATCCCCCAGGCTCATGTATGCAGTGGGTTTTGACAGGACGAGGGGTCCATCTGGTTCCAGAATGGAATGGAGGGATCCAAGACCCTTGCTGGGCTCCTGCGGTATCTCCGGGTCTCTCTGAGCCTCAGATCTGAGAAGTCCAGAACAATGGGTCAAACCTACACAGTGGAGCCAGATGGACCTGCTCTGCAGTCTTAGGTAAGTTCTTTAACCTCTCTGAGTCTCCAGCACGATGGCAGAGAGGAAAGGATGCTAAAAACTACCTCTGTGGCTGTTGACAGGGCTGTGAGAGCCGTGCACGGAGTATCTGGCACTGAACAGGGCTCGGCAATCAGGATCAGCCGTGATTACTTCATAGGATTAAATGGAATGAGATGATGTATGCACAGCAGCTTGGTGAAAAAAAGGCACACGGATGGTTACAATTACCACTTATCGGAGTGTCCGCTCCCTGGGCCTCAGCACCGTCCTATGTTTCTTTCTAGTTTATTTTTTCTGGCTTGACCACGTCTTGGCCTCCTTTTCTCTAGTCTCTTTCCTGCCCTTGAATTCCTGTTGCTTGAACCAATACTCCAACACCGCTTTCGTCTGTCCTTGCTTCAGAACTCACAGTAGCTCCCCGTCAGCCCTCCCCGTCCAAACTGAACGGCGGTACCAACCACCACCCTGAGTTACCATCTTGACCCTCCCCCATGCCTCCCCTGCGACCCCCTCGGGACTTCTTGCCTCTCTCCCCTGTACTAGCTTCCCAGTCTGGGGGTCCTATGCTGTTAGATGTCCGCCCACCCTTCAGGTCCAGGTTGTTATGCTTCATTTCCAAGTCCATAGGATTGCAGCTAACTGCTCTGGGGTAGAGACATCCCAAGGGGTTCTCTCCTTGGTAGAACCACCTTAAAACGAGTCAATATTTTCTAGCTGCAACCCTGAGACACTCACCTATCCTTTTGGGTCTCCCTTTGTAGTAGCCATAAAGGCCAAATGAAGTGAGTTGGACAGTTGCTGGCAGGTGCTCAAAGTACAGTGAGTAGGTAAGAAATAGTCGTTACTTACATCACTCTGGGCCTTTATAAAATGGATACATATAATGAAGCCATGAAGACTAGCAAGAAATGTTCCACGGGGACTGTGCAATTAGTGGCCCTTTTGTTTTGCTTTTGACACAGGTTCTCGTGTAGCCCAGGCTTGCCCCAAGCTCACTATGTAGCAAAGGATGACTTTGAACTAAACCGATCTCCCACCTCCACTTTCCGAGTTCTAGGATTTCAGGCATGCACCACCATACCCAGGGTTTTGTTTATACTAGGCAAGCACTCTACCTGACGTAGCTACCTGCAGAGCCCCAGCGTCCTTTATTTGACATCAAGCATTTTCTCTTAACATGCCAGTCAAATCCTCTCCTGTCTTTTGACATCTTATGAGAAGAGTCCTGGCTCCATCTGAACCCTGTTCTCCTGGCTCCCCGTGATCTGAAGCGAACATCAGCTCCTCCTGACCCCCATAGCCTGTGGTGGAGCTCAGGAAGGCATCTGCCACCTGCTGCAGGCTCACAGGATGACAATGAAAGCCAGGAGGGGTTCCTCACCCTCCATGCAATCTAGAAATGTCCATGGGAGAGAAATGGCTTAGGTACCAGACACAGGGGCAGTTTGAGCAGAGGAGGGGGCAGAGTGACACTGGAGTGTCATCTGGGGTCTGTGCAATGGGAACTGCTGAGAGAGGGCAATCAGAGCCCAAGTGCAGGCTTCCACCCAAGCCTACCCACCCTACATCTGCAGGGGTCCCTGAACTCCTGCCCACCCTACATCTGCAGGGGTCCCTGAACTCCTGCCCACTCTACATCTGCAGGGGTCCCTGAACTCCTGCCCACCCTACATCTGGAGGGGTCCCTGAACTCCTGCCCACCCTACATCTACAGGGGTCCCTGAACTCCTGCCCACCCTACATCTACAGGGGTCCCTAAACTCCTGCCCACCCTACATCTACAGGGGTCCCTGAACTCCTGCCCACCCTACATCTACAGGGGTCCCTAAACTCCTGCCCACCCTACATCTACAGGGGTCCCTAAACTCCTGCCCACTCTACATCTCCAGGGGTCCCTGAACTCCTGGAATGATGCCCCAAGGTCCCTTTGCAGAGCTCCTGAGGCAGGCTGGGCATGTCAAAGCTCTGATGAAGCTCCCTCCATGATGGCATGTTCTGGGCTCACAGTGGGTTACATGATTTGGGCTTCTCCAAATTCCCAACCCTCCCTTCTATCATCCTTCTTGCTAAAAAGAGGATCTCTCCCTCCTCCACCCCCCCCCCCCAAATACTTTGCTCTCCTGGGCTACGTCTGCAAAGCCCCATGATCCAAGGACACACAGGAGACTCAGACAGTACTGCTAAACCCGTGGGGAGCTGCGAGGAGCCCACAGGAGGTCAGCACCAGCTGAGCCCCAAAGGGTCTCTTGCTGCCCAGATGCTGTTACATGGAGGTTCTGCTCCCCGATGGAGTCAGGAGTTACCAGGGACCGAGGCACTGGCCAAGACTGTGCTCTGGGAAGGGTTTGGGTTGTGTGCCTGGTGTCATCCCAGGGCATAGTCACTGAGCTCTTTATTTTGATTTTTTACAACAGAGCCTCCTTATGTAGCTCAGGCTGATCTGGAACTCGCTGTCCAGGCTGCCCTGGACTCATGAGCCTCCCCCCACCCCATCACCCAGCTTCCCAGGTGCTAGGATTACAGGTGTGAGCCACCCAGATGTGTTTAGCATTTCCTTTAGAACCCATGAGAACTGAAGGATCTGGGAGGCTCCTGGCACCCAGAGCTACAAGGTTTTGTCAGCTGGATCCAGAGCTCTAGGCTGAGTTGCTGGTATTTCTGTGTGTCCCCTTCCCTCCTCTGAGCCTGGTCCTTCTCTTCCCCCCGTTAGCTGTGGCTTTTCCTCCCCTCACTCTGGCATACAAAGCATAGGTGAATCGGGATGGTGGCTGAACAATCATTCTCCCCTGGACTCCAGGGGAGCACCAGGCTGGGAGATCCCACCTATTGATTCTTGTCTAACCTGGTGGATCTGATCAGTCAATTGATCCCTGCTCTCCCTCATCTCACTGAGACAGTTACAGCCCACTAGCAGCCTCCCTCCCTACAGCCCATCACTTCCTGTTCCCCTGACCTCCACTCCACCAGGGCATCTTAAACTTCTTCCACTCATGATCCCTTTACATCCAAGAATTTCACAGGAACCTGGGCACCTAGTATATAACACAAGTAAAACATACAGGTGTGTAATCTATAATACAAATCGGTCAAACATCTGCTGATAATAAATCATTAAAAATTATTTTAAAACAATTCTTCAATGTACATATAATTTTAATATTTATTAAAGATTAGTGAAAATTGCATATTAATGAGACAGATGTGCTTGCTTGTTTTCACATGAAGAATTAAATCCTGGCTAAATATTTGATATTGCAGGACAATAGGGCCCTGGTGGGCACCTCCACCCCAGAGATGCTGGTCCTACTAAGTGACTCTGACTTTCCATCTGTCACTCAAAAACCCTCAACTCATAGGGGCCTGCAGATGTTCAGCAGACCCAGGAAGGGTGGAGAAGGGGGTTTGTCTCTAGCTTAGAGGGAGTTTGTCTGGCTTCCTGGGGCTCATGATGCTGCCAACAACTGGAGACAGTGAGGCCCTGGTAAGGGCCTGGCACCTGGATGACCCAGAGAGCCCCAGACCCAGAGACAGGAAGGTGAGGGCTCAGACGGGCTGGGAAGGGGCATGCGGATCTTAAATATAACGCAAGGCCATTGTTTCCTGGAGCAATTGTATTCTGCCTCTCGAGAAGCAGTTGAAACTAGGAACTAGCCAAGACGGGGCCTCGCCTGGAAGTCCTCGCGGCACAATTGTTTCCATGATGAAAATTCAAATTGTATATTTTTACGTTTAAAAAAAGCAAGCACTCCAAGGTCATGCATTGGCCACGAGCCTCCTGGAGCCAGGCCTGTTTGCTCTTTTTCAATGTGACTGAGTAGTGAGGGCTAAGGATCAGCTAGAGACAGTCCCCACAGGAGTCCCCATGAAGATGGCTGAGACATAGACCCAGGAGGACATTCGGTCACCCCTGCCACCGCTGCCATCTCTGCTTTGGGTGGCTCACATTCACCAAGGGAGACTCACAGGCCAATGTATGGCTGTGTCCTGCACCAAGCCAGTATACGGAGAGACACATGGGTCAGTGGGTAAGAGGACTTGTAAGCACAAGGACCCGAGTTCAGATCCACAGAGCCCTTGTAAAAGGCAGGCATGATGTTTGTAACCTCCGCACTGTTGGGGCAGGGACTGGAGGGTCAGTAGAATTTGCTGGCTGCCAGCCTAGATCCAGGTTCAGTGGGAGACCCTGTCCCACAGGAGTAAGATGAATAATGACACAGCAGAACTCCTGATGTTGCCTGGGTGGTGGTGGTGCAGCCTTTAATCCCAGCACTCGGGAGGCAGAGCCAGGCGGATCTCTGTGAGTTCGAGGCCAGCCTGGGCTACCAAGTGAGTTCCAGGAAAAGGCGCAAAGCTACACAGAGAAACCCTGTCTCGAAAAACAAAAAACAAACAACAAACAAACAAAGACTCCTGAGGTCCTTCTCTGGCCTCTGAGTACCTGCACCCACCCACCCGCACACAGACGCTGCACACACATACACCACACATACCCATAGGCACAGATGCACACACATGTATGCAGGCGTGCACACAAAATAACTGCTGATATGCACACATGTGTGTACCCGCTGCCAACGCTTCTCTCCTCCTCCTTCCTTCCTCTTTAACTTCTCCCTGTTCTGCCCCCCTGCCCCCCTGGCCCCGCCCCAGTAACATGGCATCTCTGCCCAGAGTGACTGCGGGACACATGCTTAGAGTCAGGGAACAAAATAAGGCCAGGAATCCAGGGCTTGGATCTCCCCACTGCAAAGAGATGCCTGAAGCAGCTGGGGGACCACACACTGGGTCCTCCCCATCTTCTTCCCTTCCCTGGCCCTTCCTGGCTCTGCCTGGGGGGATATTGGGGAGCAGCAGCCCTTTCTCGCTCCCCAGTCTCCCTCCTGCATGTGTGTCCCCCCACTTCCTCCCACCACTCTGGTAGTCCTTCCTGCCAACACCCCAGGGAGTGTAGCCTCATGGTCAGGCCATCGTGTTGACAAGGCTGAGCCTTCCAGCCACCAGAGCCGTGTACTCTTGCAGCCTGTTGTCAATTTGACTGCTCCAGCTGTGGATCTCCATGGTCTGCTCTTGAGGAGAGGGCAGGGTGAGGATGCTGGGCGTGGGAGGGTGCCAGCAGTCAGCCTACTTTCCTCACAGCTCTCCTCTGGGTGGCACTTAGGCAGCGGGGCCTTGGACGGGCAGCATGGAGAGAGACCCCTGATTCCCCCAGCAAGCCCGGCACTGTACTAAGCCAATTACATCAAGATGCTTGGATTTCACAGAACACACCTCTGGGTGTGTCTATGAAGACTTTTCCAGAAAGGCTCAGCTGAGGTGGGAAGACTTCCCTGAACGTGGGTGATGCCATCTCATGAGCTGGGGTCCCAGACTCAACCAAAAGAAACAAGAAGAGCCAGGCAGCGGTGGCACACACCTTTGATCCCCAGCACTCGGGAGGCAGAGGCAAGTGGATCTCTGTGAATTTGAGGCCAGCCTGGTCTACAGAGTGAGTTCCAGGACAGCCAGGGGTACATAGAGAAACCCTGTCTCGAAAAAAAAAAAAAAGAAAGAAAAGAAGGAAGGGAGGGAGGGAGGGAGGGAGGGAGGGAGGGAGGGAGGGAGGAAGGAAGGAAGGAAGGAAGGAAGGAAGGAAGGAAGGAAGGAAGGAAGGGAGCTGAGCTAGTATTGATCTCTCTGCCTGGATACAATGTGACCAGTATCTGTCATTCCTTCCGCCACAGCCGTGGGCTCTTGACATCATGGTGGCATCCAACTGTGCACCACAACAACCCTTTCCTCCCGGAGGTTGCTTTCCTCGGGTATTTTGTTGGCAACAAGAACGTAACTAAGACACACACCCCGTTTTACAACGGAGCCCGGGGTTGCAGGACTCCAACATGCTGCTCTAGGGCTGTACGTTTAAACTGCTGCCGTGGAACCAGCATGGCCAGCTCCGCAGGTGTGCCCGCAGTCACCATCTGGCAGTTCTGAGTAATCAGGAACCTTTCGGGTTTGCGCCGGGACCTGTCAATCTCACGGTCCAGCCAAGCCCATGTGACTGCTATGTCACTCTAGAACAGCAGCTGTGGCTTCTCTCTGCCTTCTGCCGCTGCTTGTTCGCTGGGTTTCGAAGTCCTCTACCTGGTGTCCACTGGACCACCTGGACTCTGAGTTGGGGTGTGTGTGTGTGTGTGTGTGTGTGTGTGTGTGTGTGTATACATGTGCATGTGTTCATGTATGGGAATGCTGCATGTCAATGCACCTGAGCTCTGAGTTGGGGTGTGTGCGTGTGTGTGTGTGTGTGTGTGTGTGTGTGTGTGTGTGTGTGTGTGTGTGCGCGTGTGTTCATGTATGGGAATGTTGCATGTCAGTGCACCTCAGCTCTGTGTGTGTGTGTGTGTGTGTGTGTGTGTGTGCTTGCTCATGTATGGGAAAATTGCATGTCAGTGCACCTGAGCTCTGAGTTTGTGTGTGTACATGTGTACATGTGTGTGTTCATGTATGGGAACGTTGCATGTCAGTGCACCTGAGCTCTGAGTCTGTGTGTGTGTACATGTGTGTGTGTTCATGTATGGGAATGTTGCATGTCAGGCACCTGTGTGAAGTCAGCCCCTCAGGTGCTGGTGCTCACCCTCCAGCTTGTTAACAGGGTCTCTACTGTCTTTCCGCTTCCTCTGCCTCTCAACTCCCTGCAGGAGCGGTGGGGTTCCAGACACACGCATTACAAGCCTAGCTTTGAGGTGGGTTCTGGGGATTCATGTCCTTGCATGTGTGTGGCAAGGACTTTTACTCCCAGGGCCACTTCCCTAGTTTGGATCTTTCTTGGGGCAATGTCATCGTGAGAGACACCAAGTCCCCATGAGGATGCAACAGAGCACTTGACTAGCAGGCCAGAAGTCCTGGGCTGGATCTGCAGCATCAACTACAGGCCATGATGTCATTCCAGCCCTGAGCTGGACCGAGGGATCAGAAGCTCAAGGTCATTCCCAGTTACCTAGCAAATTCAAGGCCAGCCTGGGCTACATGAGACCCTGCCCCCCCTTCCAAAGAATTCTTTTAAATCTGTGTCAAGTGTAGACTTATGAACTAACTCGGGGAGAAAGAGCCTGCTTGGGTTAGGGCAGAGTGTCGGAAATAACAATAAAGCAAGCAAAGCAGTAAAGACAAAAGCCACACGATGGGATGAACAAAAGGAATATACAGTTCGCATCAGGTTTGGGAGTTCAGAGGGACAACGGATTGAAGGATTGGTCTGACCTGGTCAAGGTGGCTTCTAGACTCTCCCCTGACTATATATTTCTCAGAAAGAGTGAGTGAGAGAGAGAGAGTGGGGAGAAGGGGGAGGAGAGGAGAGGGAAGGGGAGGGGAGGGGAGGGGAGGGGAGGGGAGGGGAGGGGGGGAGGGGAGGGGAGGGGAGGGGAGGGCCAGGGGAAATCTCTCAATCAAGCAGAGTAGAAGTCTCAACTCACTGTGCCTGGACAGCATGTCCACTGACTGTGGACCAGGGACAGACTATGCGGGCGGCTTCAGTAGAACAGGGTCCGTGACTTCCTGAAGCTGGGGTCAAGGTCACTATGCCACCAGCGGGAAAGCTGGATGGTAGAAAGCGGGGTTCTGTTAAGAAACATGCCTTGTGGTCTCCGACTCTCCATCCCAAAGTGGGCTGGAGTTCCCAAAAGACCTGTCCCTTGTACCGTCTGAACTATGGTCCCTAGATTGTGATGTGGGTGTTGACATGTTTGTCTGTCAACTAGAGGGTGATGGACGCAAGGACCGTGTCTTAGGTCCCCGGGGTTCTCGGAGTCTTGGAGCTGTCCTAAGGACTCGATCATAACAGGCGTTTAGTCAGTCTGTCCTGGGTGAGAGAATCCGGACAGAGATCATAAAACGGACGTCCTTCTGCCCAAAGAGGCCTTAACAACTTCCGGCGAGTTCTGAAATATACATGTATCCTTTTCCTCCCGTGAGTTCTAATTGGAGAAGCTTGCCACATTAACTCCCCATGGGCTGACGGCAAGAGACTGGACTCTGAGAAACGGGTTCTAGGCGCCTTCTGTCTCACTTCCTGCCTGAGCCAAGGAGAACAGAGGTGGACAACATCCTCCAGATGCCCCACTCCCCTGTGGCCGGGGAGACATAAATGGCATCACTCCTGTTTTAGCCACTCTACCCATACCCCTGGGATGTGGAACAGCTACAGGAAACCTAGCACCTCACAGAGTTGTCACCGTCACGGCACAGCGTTCAATTCTGGGGCTAAAAGTGGCCTTGGTGTGTGTGTGTGTGTGTGTGTGTGTGTGTGTGTGTGTGTGTGTGTGTGTGTGTGCGTGCGCGTGAGGTTCTTCCCGCTGGAGAAGTCCCAGGGAAGCCAAACCCCCTCAGCTCTTCCGTCTTTGTCTAACCTCTGGGGTCTCTGGAGTTCCGAGGAGAGCCACAGCCCCTTCCCCTAGCTGGATCACCTCACCACGCCTGTCCCAGGGCTTCTGAGTATACAAGGCTCCCAAGCTTCCACCGACCCATCAGGCAGGACCTAAAAATACCCACAAGGGAATGCTTAGTCACGTGTGCACGGGACCTGTAATGGGGCCACTTCCCAGGCCTCCTCCTCACCAGCTGCGTAAACCTGGCCCGACTGGGGTGGCGGGTAAAATCTGGGTCAGAGCACAAGAAACCGTCCAACCAGTCTGTTCCCTGAGAAAGCACAGGCAGGGAGAGAGATCAGTATGAGCCGTGACCTAAGAATTTGAGAACAGCTTCAGGCCCAGTGGTGGGGCTCTTTCTAGCTTTTTCTAAAGGCAGGAGAAAGTGGAAAGGGAAAAATGGGTATTTCATATTCTAGCCAAAAGTTGGGGGGGGCGGAGTGTCCCCCAAAGGCCCAGGAACTAAAGGTTTGGTCCCTAGCCTACAAAACCTTCAGAAGTTGGGACCTACTGGAAGGAAGTTGGGTCAGTGGGGACACATCCTTGAAGGGGGTATCCTGACCCCCCTCCCTGTCTCTCTACTTACCAGCCACCATGTAGTGGGCAACTCTTTGGGCCTGGCCTCCGGATCCCACCATGTTCTTTCCTACAGGCCGCCGCTGAGCCGAGCAGCCTCGGGTGAAACCATGAACCACGGTTAACTCTTCCTCGTGAGAGGTGATTTTCTCCATCAAACACAGAGAGCTGAGTGGCACACCCAGCAAGGCCGCAGGGAGGCCTGCGTTCCTGAAGCCCTTAGAGGCACCACTGCCTGGAGGGTGGAGGAGAGAGGCCTGGGAAATGTCACTCGGGAACCATGGTGAATTATATGAATGATTCTTACAAATATAAAATAAAGCTAGAAAGCAGACCTGACCAAAGGAATAAGAAAGGGAATGAGGAAGGAGGGAGGAAGGGAAGGAGGAAGGAGGGAGGGGAGGAGGGGAGGAGGGAGGGGAGGAGGGGTAAGGGAGGGAGGATCACCAATGCATCAAAGCCTGGCAAGAAGAAAGTAGCTTAAAGGCTAGACCACTTCTCTGCCTTCACTAGTTCCCAACCCCTCTCCATGTGGCTCAGCTGATGAACGGCCTTCCCAGCCAGCCAGTCCTCAAAGCTGGTGCTCAGGATGGAGATGGCTCCGTGTGAACCGGTTTTAGGCTGGAATCCTGGCGTGGACAGCCACCAGTCCTCACCCCACGTCCACCACGGACAGACCTCAGGTGGTCTAGATTGACCTGGCTCACCTGGAAATCTGAAGGGGGTGGGGACAGGATCCCAGGGAGTCTAATCTGTCACGCATTCACAAAGAACTCCAGAGCCTGCATTAATATCCCTTCCTGGCCTGCAGGCCTGTTTCCATGGTGACAGAGACCCTCATGCTGTGTCGTGCAGGAAGGGAAATGGAGGACAGGTCCCCGGGAGCCCAGCAAGCTCTCCTGGCCCTCCCTACCAGCCCCCTCCCTCCGGTCCCCTGCTCCTCCCACCAGGATCCTTTATGTTTAACTGTTCAGCAAATGCCTCTGGGGAGCCGTCACCCCCCTCTGAGCCCCCTCCTTCTGTCTAGAGTGGCGCATGTTCCCTCACCCCTTGACTGATGTAACTGGCAGAAGAAGGAGAAGAGACCTTAATGAATCTGCCGCCTCCATTCATTATTGTAATGGCTTCAACTTGGGGGACAGGGCCCGCCATGTGCTTAATATGTTTTCATGTCCACAAACACATTCCCTGCTTGGCAGGAAAAGAGGAGGTCTGGTTTAGGTTTGCATTGCGGGGTGATTTATAAAGACACTAGCATACTAGACGACTCTCCTGCCAAGACTTAGCCTTCTTGCACCCCTACCTCTCCCTTTGGGCTCCCCCAGTCCCTCCACCTCACCTGTTCCCCTTTCCTAGCACCTCTCTTTGGGTTGCACTTGCTTCCCGATCCTCCTTATGCCTACCTTCTCTCCAAGGGCTCCCCAAGAAAACGACTGCTGACAGACACTCTCTAGATTGCAATTGATGGCTTTGTGCATCGAGTCGAAGGCCTCAAAGGACGTTCTGGGGAGAAAGGAGGAAAAGCGTGCCCACTCTGACCCATTTCTCTGCGATCACCCACCTGGCCAGCCATTGAAGGGGCTTCGTGCACAGTGTGGCACAAACCGTGGCAGAACAAAAATACTGGGGAGAACACTGTGCCCCTCCCTTGGCTAGCAGACTCCTCAGACCCCTGACCCAAGAAACAAGAATGTCCCCGGGAGCTTCACGCTGGGAGAAGGAAAGGCTGGTGTAGCCAGAGGAGGAACCTGGCCCTCAGGAGCAATTGCACACAGTTCTGACAGCCTGGCAGCCCACCCTGCGGAAGAGACGGAAGCAGGAACAAGATGGGCCAGTGATGGGCAGGACCACACACCCTAGCCAGGATGCTCAGCTACACACACCTCTAAGGGCTCTGTTTAAACTGAAACATCATGCTATTATTCCAAGTGTGGACTTGGGGGTTATAGGACCTCTTTATCCATTTCCTTTCAGGGTGGCTGTATTGCATACATCTCCTTTCTCTACTTTGACTAGTACTTGCCTCTGGAATCAGCTTATGGAGGATGAGTGGCCAAGTGTGTAGGTTCTGACCCTAAAACTACAGTAACAGTAAAAGGGGAGACGTTACCAGGGCAACCTTGTGTTAACAAGACATGTTAGCGACATTATGGCTGGGGAATTCCTTTGGAGAGGCGTCCAGGTTTACTGTGATTGAGAAAGAACCATTTGGGCTCCAGGGTTCCTTAAAAAGAAGGTGCTGGAATATAGAAGAAAAACAAACAAACAAACAAAAAACAGTGCCACAAATCACTCCTCAATGAGGTGAGAGTCTCCAAGGCAACCTGCCCAGGGCTGAACACCAGGAGGCAGGAGATGCATGGTCACCATGGAAACCACATCCTAGAACCCCACTGGTATTGGTTGGGCACACTGTGGATGAGGTATTGGGGGTGGAGACAAAGCTGCAGGGTCCCTGGAGGTATGGGTGGGGGGACTAAAGGAAGGTGTGGGGGAGAGGGTGGGAGGGAGAAAAATGGGAGAAACTGAAGGGGGAGGAGAGAAAGGTCCAAGCCCTAGACAGTCTCTCTGAAGCTGTGTGAGGCGTGAGGGATGTGACAGGAGCTGGAAGGAGAGAGATGAAGAGGCTGTCCTGGAGCCCAGAAAAAGGATTAGCAGTTGTAGCTGGGTGCCACCATAGTGTCCCTCTTGCTGTATTCCATCTCTCTCAGCCATTCACTCAACCTGAGTAATACTCTATTGATGCTCCACTGATGGCAGACTTCTGAAGGGTTTAGAATCAAAACAACCCCATTTGGTACTCCCAGGTCCTCCTTTGACCCTGGGTGCTCAAGCACAAGGTACAAGCTCATCCCCAAAGCCTGTCTCTGGCCCTAATTACTCTCAGACACCATTTGGCTGGTCCTTTTTTTTTTCTAGAAACTAAGTAGCAACTGGGTACTTAGCGCCACCTGCTGGTGGTCCCTGGAAGCAAGGCAGCAGTGAGTAGAATTAGTCCGCCCCGGCTGTGTTTCAGACAAATCTACCTCTTCAAGCAGGCATTGAGACTAGGACCCATCGCCAATCACGCTCTTGGTGTCCGGGGGGACCAAATGAGTTCTACCATAGAACAAGCCTCAGAACACAGCCTTTCCACATCATCAATCAGTGGTGTGACCTCAGCCAGCCAATGGCATCTCTGGGCTATAAGGCATGTCCATGACATGGAGTTTGTGTGAAATTCCCCACTGGGGTTTTTGATCACTTGCACATGAAGCATTAGCCCTGTCCTGGAGAGTTCCATTAAATCTGAGGAGAGATAACACCCCGGAAACACAGTACCCCATCTCTCTCGGCATCTGTGTGATTTAAGGCAACCTGGTGCAGAAGGGCCCACCTTCCACGAGCCAAGAGATGAGAGCTAGGCCCAGCACATACCACTCTGCAAATGAGCCCTGGCCACAGTCCACTGAGGCCAGCCTGCCCTCGTCTGCTGTCTAGAAGAGCTCAAGGCTCGTAGCCATATGTCAGAGGAGGCTAGCTGGGGACCGAAGCTTGCCCTGTGGATACTGGCCTCATCACCCTTGACACAGGGAGGTCTCCACAATGAACAGCCACTCAGAATGCAGGGCTGTCTATGCTTCCTGAGACTGCCTATCCAAGGAACCAGTGGTAGACACAGGAGGGCTGGGGGTTGGGGGTAGACCTTAGTCTGGACAGCCAATTTCACAGCCCAGCTTTCCCACTTGCTCAGTGAAGAGCACCGCCAGGTCCACCTCTCAGGGTCTGTTGGGGATTAAACAGGGTCAGGGTCACACGCTCGATCTTTTCAGGCTGAAGCTGGAATGATGGAGGAGGCGGGTTAGAGGCTATACCCTATGGAGCTTCTGGTCTAAGAGGGACTCAGGAGATGGACAGACGTCAAACTGAAAGACTCACAGCAAAGCTACCAAAGGAGCATGTGACCAGGAGGGAGTGGACCTGAGTGCTTTGCCTTTCCTCCTTCCTGCTGGTAATGAGGGCTTGATGGCTGGTGTTCTGCAGCTATTCTGGACTGTGAGGCAAAGCTGAGGGGTGGGAAGGGCCTTCGCCCCTGGCAACTGCACTGTCCACTCTTGGCTTTTCTGGAGACAGAGGGGACATTTATCCTGTTTTAAGAACTTTGGGTTTTTAGTTGCTTCTTTGTCCTCCAAAAGCTCTGAAGCACATGCCTGGAGTTCTTAAGGAGCAGGCCGCCTCCTCATTAGCCAGTAGGAACTTGGGTGGGATTTGGTTGAATTCACTCGAGTGGAAGGGATTAGCAGAAGTCAGAAGGATGACTGAATAAATCCAGTAGAGATGAATCTGGAGTGACGAGCTGGAAATGAGCTTGGAGGCTGACTGCAGACACAGCTAAGAAGACAACAGGTAAACTCATCAGGGAAGGACAGGCCCGAGAAAAGGGGCTCAAAGCCCGGAGTCTCCACACCAAGGGTTCAAGTCCAGCCCTCAGCTGACCCTGACCATGATGTCACGAGAAGACCTCAGAGTCGGCGACCTGAGGGATCTTGGCCTTGAAATCTACCTCTGATTGGCTAAGATGGCCCAGGCAAACTCTCTGGCACCTTTGAGTCTTCGTTTACTAAAGGAACAATGGCTATGTGTGAAACAATGTGAAAGCAACACCCAACGCTCCTCCGCCACCCCACCCCCCCCACCCCACCCCCACCCCCACCCCCGTGTGCTATCCAGTCTCATGATGACAGTTTCCGGATTTTGGCTACTTTCTCAGAACAAGATGGTTCCCCAGAGCCAGCTGAGCTCCAAAGAACAAGAAAAACACCAGCCCCAGACTGCAGGAGGATTTTACACAGGCAAACGTCTTTGGTATGTTTGTGAGTATGCAGATGTGTATGTATGTGCATGGAACAGAACAGGGTGGTAGCCGTGCAGAGGATAAACCTCATCCTTTCTCGCCTGCCTGCCCATCTGCCCACCTTCCCACCTGCCCGCCTGCCTGCTGGGTAGTAACCAGATTGGACATTTTTCCTGATTGGTTTTTTATTCCCCCTGCCAGAATTTCAAAAGCAAATTGCATTCTCCATATTCCTGGCACAGTCGGCAGCTTTCACTGGAGTGCTCGTGGGCCGCGGTCTGATTCAAACCACTGTGCCACCGTGCCACGTCCCAGAGTCTGCTTACACACTCCTCACTGGGCCCTGCAACCGCTCTAGAGTTCCGTTCTCCTCCGTTCAGGCGGGCCAATTGCGACACGGCTGCGTAACTAGCCAGGGGAAGGTCTGCCTGACTCGCCTTGGGAAAAAGACAAGTACTGAGTCACTGGTCCACGTGGTCACACGTGTCACATTCACTAAAGGAAACCACTGGGCACCGGGCCTTTGAGCAAAGCCAGGAGGGTGTGAGAGGAGCTGGTGGGCAATTTCTGGGTGCTCTGGGATGGATTTGGCCACCCCCACTTACAGAGAACACAGCCCTGGAAAGGCACTGAGTGCCCCTACCGGGTCACCTCACGTAACAGCAGAACTGTGGGCCAGAAATAACCAAGACTATGAAATGCCGCCTAAGGAGGCCATAAATCATCCTCCCCCAGCGGCCCCCAGGCACCCCAGCCTCAGGCTCCCTGATTCAGTGTACTGAGGGCAGCTAGTCGGTATCCTGTAGGTATCCGGTCTGCCTCTCCTAAGCCTCCGTCCCGCCTGTGAAAAGGGAAAGGTCCGCTTTTCTTCGGTGAAATGGCAGGCTTATGACTCTTCCTGACATCAGACTCAGACCGGGGTGAAGCCGCAATAAACGAGGATTAGAATGAAACGCTTGCCACCAGGAATCTCCCCGGAAGGAGACCATGCTCCTGCCCAGACTTCCCACCAGGTGGCGCTATGAGACAACCTTCAAAACACAAGTCTCCGGACCAAGTCAGTGGCTCTCTCAAGTGGGTAGTGGGGACCGGTCATGGGTTCAGAGCTAAGAGCCCAAGGCTGGGTAACATTTCGTGACTTCCCTTCACTTTAACCTAGATGCTCTCCAGAACGTGACTGCAGAGGAAGCGGGCACAGACACTGACTGTGCAAACCGGATAACCACCACTTACTAAGCTCTGCCGTGGGCATGAACAGATCAAGCCAACGCGTTTGAGCTTCACAGCTGAAATGGGCCTTTGTGAGAATCTAGCCAAACCCTCCCCCATCACATTAGTTAGTGGTGGAGGGAGGTCCATGGGGAGCAACAGGCAGCCCCGGGTGAGGGCCCCTACTAGTGAAGATGAGGTTGCAGCGTCTCGGCAGCTAAGGGGATGATCCATTCACCCAGACTATGGCTTTGCAGGTGGTTTCCCTCAGCTTTTGCTGGCACGTGGGAGATGTTTCCAGAAAGTTTGAGAGGATTAGAGCCCGGGACTATGTTTAAACCCTTCATTGGGTTACACGCCTCGAGGCAGGCATTTCCACTATGACTTAACCCAGCTCAGGGTTAGGGCTCCTTTTGGAGTCCTGTGGGGATAGTACCCCCAGGAACAAGTGACTGCTGAGGCCAAAAGGGGGTCACAACTCATCCCATGCCAAAATCCTATAGAATTAAGTTCTTTATTATAAAATGTGTCTGGAATAGATGGCCAAGAAAAGAACTGTGAGCTGGAAATGCATTTAACTTACTGTGGTACAAAAAACAACTAAAAATTCAAATAGTTATGCTTGTTTATATTGGCATAAATTCAAAGAAACTGGGCCTGGTGGTGTATGCTTGTAATCTTAGATCCTGGAGAGGTTGAGGTAGGTGGCTCACAAGTTCAAGGCCTGCCTGGGCTACAGAGTGAGTTCCAAGCCAGCATGGGCAACTTATGAGAAGTCACAAGAGGGCTGTGGATGTAGCTCAAGCAGTGGAGTCTGAGCCTAGCATGTGCAAGGGCCTGGGTTCAATCTCCAGAACCACCAAGACACCAATCAATCAATCCATCCATCAATCAATCCATCCATCAATCAATCCATCCATCAATCAATCCATCCATCAATCAATCCATCCATCCATCAATCAATCAATCAAGCCATCCATCAATCAATCCATCCATCAATCAGAAAGCCTGTATGGCATCACACGCCTATAATCCCTGCCACTTGGAAGGCTGAGGCAAGAGCACACTCAAGGCCAACCTGGGCTCTATATCGGCACTGGACCACACCACCCACCCCTCGAGGGGCAGGGTGCCTGTGCCTGGGTCAGAGTCAGGTTGTCTTAGCCCCTTCAGAAGCACCGATGGAGAAGTACGCAGAACAGGGTCAACCAGCCCAGAGCCCAAGGGCACAGAGCCAGGGCATCTCCAGCCCCGATCTCCTCTGCCCTGTGTCCTCACTGCAGTCAGCACGCAGCTGTCACCAGTTCCTGTTCCCCAGCATCCCATCTGGACATGAGGGTCACCTGCTGCCTCTGCGGCTCTCGTCTGGACCCGAAATCCTGCTCACTTGTCTTCAGTGAGACACTGAGTTCTCTTCCCAGGATGCGGACTCTGGGAAAGGGAACTGAATTCTGAAAGGGAGGCTACATTCCCACAACTGTAGAGCTCCAATGTGTTACACGAGGACTCTAATCCACACCCCAAAAGACATTTCACGTACGGAACAAGTCCCACCACAGATCTGAAAGTGGACCCAAAGCCCCAAAGGAACAAGGTGGCTCAGGGGCCCGGGATGTGGGCCAGGAGTCTGCTGTGGCTGGGGAGATAAGCAGCCATGCCTGCCAGGACAGGAGATATCACTGTGAACAGTTGAGGTCACAAGCAGCTGGCAGCCACGCTCCTCCTCCACCAAGAAAGCTCATAAGTCCCCTCCTCAGGCCCAGAAATGAAGACTCAGAACACCTTTGGTAAAGGAGATCCGCCTGACACAAGGCTCCCAGCCCCAGGGGAGCCGTGGACACAGGGATCCAACCAAGTTCTTCTGAGCAGGAGAGCAGGCCTGAGAAGAGAATGGAACCATCTCTGCCCGGTCCTCCCCAACACTTGGCCACATACAGACACCCCCAGGGACCCGAGAGGGTGAGGTTCCCGAAGGTCTTCAGGCTTCACTGGGGAGGCAGAGCCAGGAGGATCTCTGAGTTCGAGACCAGCCTGGTCTATAGAGCAAGTTCCAGGACAGTAGGAGCTACACAGAGAATCCTTTCTCAACCCCCTCCCCCCGCAAAAAAAAAAAAAGAGTTCAAGAGCCAAACTCAAGGACTCTCCTCTCAGGAAAAGTGGTCTACCTCAACCCAACACCCACTGAGGACAGCTCACTATGGGTTTCTGAGCTGCTGGCGGTTGAGCAGCCCCTGGAGAGAACCCCTGAGCAAGAGACCCCAGACATGCACCCCATTCTTTGGCTCCTAATGCGTCCCCAGTCATTCTGGCCAAAGGACCACTCCCCAGAAGCTGACCCTGGAGTTCAGTGTGTTGGGGTACACAGAGCTTCTTCCCTCAGCACTAGGCAAGGGGTCCAGGCCTGTGCCTCACCTCCCAGCTCCCCATCCGACCGAGAAAACCCTGGAAATCACCAAGGTCAAAGGCCCCTGGCACCTCCTCCCCCACACTAGCCCTCCCCACCACTTCTTCAGTTTTCCAGAACACGCAGCTGTGAGGCATTCAGCAGCTTCTCAAAAGAGACTCAAATTCATTTATTGAAAATATCACAATAGCTGGACACGGTACCGCACACCTATGGTCCCAGCACTCGGGAGACAGAGGCAGGTGGATCTTTGTGAGTTCAAGGCCAACCTGGTCTACATAGTGATTCCAGGCCAGCCAAGGCTACATAATAAGACCCTGTCTCAAAACCACCACCACCACCCCCCCAAAAAAGAAAGAGAAATGTCACACTAAAGAAATGTCAGTACCCTTCTTCATACAGAAGAAGAGCAGCTAAGAAAAAGACACCATTAGAACAAAGGAATGCTGTCAAAGTCTGGACGATGCCTAGCTGCTCCGAGTTCCAGTTCTGCTCCTGGTGGGGGAACTTGTGTTCTGGGAAAATACAACATACTAAGCCTTTCTCACCCTGGGCTTATACTTCTTAGTGGAGGCCCTGTGCCCCTAAAAGCCTTCCAAGGCAACCAGAGCACTCTGCAGATTTCAGTGATGTTGGTCCCCAGTCCCTCTGCCTCCTGGTTAACACAGTGGGGGAATCCACTCGTGGTCCCATCCCTGATCACACCCTCCAAGCACTCCCAAGCTCCCTCCCCCTGTCCCTGCTCTCACACCAAAGCCCAGCCTGTCTAGTAATGAACACTCCCACGCTCATGCGTCCCCCAGAGGTCACCGCTGGCTCAGGTGGGACACCAAGTAGACAAGGCCCACTAGCAGGAGGCCACGAACCCCAAGCATCATGAGCAAGAAAAGCAGGAGAATGGAGGTCACGGGCTCCACCACATGGTTCCCAAGATGCCACTGGGGGAAGCCCATGTTCACCAGCTGCCGGTTCAGGTCATTGAAGGGAGACTGGGCGGCACCTAGCCTGGCACCTGCCTGCTGCTGGCGGGGTCCAGGGCCCCCTGGAGGTCCACCATGACCTCTGTTGAGAAAGCCCTAGAAGATGAACACAGACAAGTGAATCCGGAGGAAGCTTTCTTGGAATTGAACCACCAGCCAGGAGACTCAGAGGCTGGGTCCCTCCCTCCCCCACAGCCACCCTACCATGGTGCTTCCTTCCTAGGAACAACCAAGTCACAAAATCTCACAGCATAAAGAATCAAAGCCCGTGTTCCCTTCACCATGCCTGGGACAAGGGGGCCAGGACCAAGAGGAGAGGAAGGCTCCCTCCCCAGGAGGCAGGAGCCAAACCGAAGTCGGTTCTTACTCCGCTAGACCCTCTGTGGAGAGAATACCAGCTAGCAAACAGCAGTTCTCAACCTGTGGGTCATGACCCATCTGGGAGTCCAAAGACCCTTTCACAGAGGTCACCTAAGACCATCAAAAACCACAGATATTACAATATGATTCATAACAGGAGCAAAATGACAGTTATGAAGTAGCAATGGAAATAATTCTACAGCTGGGGGTCACTACAACATGAGGAACTGTATTAAATGTCACAGCATTAGGAAGATTGAGAACCACTGCTATAAGAAGGTGAGAAGCCAGCTCAAAATACTTCTGGGAGTTGGGGCCAGCGGCTGCCCTTCTCTTTGGGATGGATACCTACCTGCCGAGGACCACTGCTTCTCTGCTGGGTGGTGGTCCTCACTCGGGGGTCATCATCTTGAACTATCTCCCCATTGGCCAAGATCCTCACCATCCTCCTGGGAGCTGTGAGTTCCTGCCGGGCTGTGTGTGCCTGCAAAGAGTGATAGCCAGCCAGGTGTCACCTCAGAGGTCCCATCAGCAATAGCCTTAGGGATCTGTCTTGTCCCTGACCTCAAAGGGCTTGCTGCAGACAGCTTAGACCCGGGGGTGTTTTTCAGCGGTCACAGAGTGGGTGACCCACCCTTAGCAAGTGTCTGTCTGGTTGACAAAAAAGAGGTGAAATAAGGCAAGGGGAAAAGAGGAGGGAGGAGAGGTAGGCAGGAAGAAAGGGAGGGAGGAGGGAGAGGGAGGAGAGTCCCAGGAGCCTGCAAGAGGTGCACACCTGTAATCCAACCAACCACGACCAGGACTACAGGAGGTGGAGGCTGAATGATCAAGGGTTAAAGGGCAGTCTGATCTTTGCAGGGTAGCCTCGGCTATGTGAAACCCTACCTCCAAAAAAAAGAAACAGGGAAAGAGGAAAGTACTTTGTATGCCAACTTAAAAAAAAAAAATCGAGGGGGTGAGGGTGCGGTTCCCAGGGCCTGTCAAAAGAGTAAGCGCTAAGGATCTATCTGGGTCCCCTTAGGTCTCCTCCCAGGTAGTAGAATGCAAGCAGCTGGCCACCACGCGGGGAAGGGAGGACCCCCGCTGCAGAGGACACGCCCCCCACTGCCCCTCGCCTCCAGGGAGCAACCACTGCCCCTTGGCTAAAGGACAAGGCCCAATGCTCGCACCACACGGGGTGCGAGCTGCAGCTGCGGCTCGGGGGGACCCCAGCTCTGCAGCCCCTAAGGGTGACAGCGGCCTGGGCACTGTCAGCCGAGGAGCGCCCCGGTGCTCATCTGGACTCTCCACGCGCTGGAGCACCGAGGCAAGGCCGGGTCCGGGGAGGAGCGTGGCGTGGACCCGCAGGATCGCGATCCTGCGCGGCGTCCAGTGCTTTGTCATCTGCAAGCTGGACCACCTGCGCTGCGGCAGTATCTCGGCCAAGCGGGGCTCCAGTCCCCGCAGCGGTGGGGAGGGACCCGGACCCGGACCTGGCGCGAACACCCACCTGCGCGCACGGTTCCCGGGCCTCCACGTCCACGGGCGGCCGCTTCCTCCCACCTGACCTCACAGGAAGCGCGCGCCGCAGGGGCGAGGCCCGGCACGGCGCTCCCTCTGCCGGCTGCCTGGGGAACTGCAGCTGCGGAACGGGGAGGAGGGAGGAGGAGGAGGAGGGAGGAGGGAGGAGGAGAAGGAGGAGCAGCTTGACGGGGGAGGGAGGGAAGAGGAGGAAGAACTCTAGGGAAGAGATGAGGGGGCTGAGAAGGATTGGGATGGGGAGTAGTCAAGGGAGTGTGGGAGAATACATGATGGAGAAGAGGAAAGGGAAGAGAAGCCCAGGATGCGGGATGGAGAGGAGAAGTAGGCACAAGCTGAGGCCACAGGTAGAATCTGCTCAAATATGCCCAGGTGACTCTGCAGTGCCCCTGGAGTGGGACCCAGCCCCGCCCTTCAGGAGTTCCGAGCGCCTTCGGAGGAAGAGGCCTAGATCACAGGGCAGGCTCTACCAACTTGCAGTGGACTTCCCAAGGGTGTGGGGTGTGTGTGTGTAGGGGGGGCGGGGGTTGAGACAGGATTGACAGAGACAGAGCCCGGAGATGGCTTGGCCAGTAACATCACTTGCTTCCCAGCCCGATGACCTGAGTTGGATCCCTGGAACCCACGTGCAGGAAGGAGGGAATTCACTCCCTGGCAACCCTCTGCCGCTCTTCTGGTAGAAATGCCGAAGAGTATTGCAGCCTCCCAGAGTGGGAATCTAGGCCAAGCAAGCACCTAGCCATCACAGGCGTGGGCTCTTTCCCATGGTGTTCCGCTTGAGCGAAGCGGCTATCATCATCTAAGATTAGTTCTGTCTTGCTAAGTGTCCTTCCCTAGCCTTCTGGCTGGGAGGAGCAGACTTCCTGATTGGCTTTTCCTGACCGCAAAACCGGCTGCTTGAAGGTCGCTAGCAGCTCCAGATCTGAATCTGAGATCAGAGCACAAAGCCAAGGGCTGCCATTCCCGGGTCACAGGGGTCCCCGCCTGCCTGCTCCACCCATTTTCAAAGTCTTGTTTTTGTTTTACCCTTGATATCCAGGGGTGTTCGTTGTATTTAGTAAGTGCATCTACCCCATCTTGCTGGATGCAGATCGGCAAGCTTTGAGTTACAGTAATTAAGACGTTGTGGCTGAGGCACCTGACTCACGAAATGGCAGTGGGTAAATAGCGTTGGAACAAACCTGAAAATCGGGGTCTATGACAAAGTGGAAGTATAGAAAAGTAAGAGCACCCCTTCTTTTTCCCTCCTTTCTGCTTTTAGACAAGGCAGCCCTGGTTGACCGGGAACTTCCTATGTAGACCAGGCTAACTTAGAACTCAGAGATCTGCCTGTTTCTGCCTCCCTGAGATGAAAAGTGTGCGCTGCCATGCCCTGCTAGAAATGTTTTATTAGCAAGTAGTTGTGACAGCTAGGTCTCCAGGGGGATTTTATTCCACATGTGTCATAGAACTAATCATGTAAGACAAAAACAAAGGCGTCTTTGTAATTTATGTGACTTCGGAGTTCTCGTAACACATGGTTTGTTGGGGAATACTATTCTAAGGTGTGTTACTTTTGTTTATGCTGCATTTGTTTAACTCTCTGAAGCTGTGTTACTGTGCCTGTCCAAAACACCTGATGGTCTAATAAAGAGCTGAACCATCAATAGCGAGGCAGAGAGGATGGCCAGGGCTGGCAGGCAGAGAGAATATATAGGAGAAACCTGGGAGAAAAGAAGAGCCAGAGAAGGAAGAGGACTCCACAGGCCAGCCACCCAGCCACCCAGCCACCCAGCCACCCAGCCACCCAACCACCCAGCGACCCAGCCACCCAGCCACCCAGCAAGCCACAGAATAAGAGTAAGATTTACAGAAGTAAGAGAACGGGAAAAGCCCAAAGGCAAAAGGTAGACGGGATAATTTAAGGACAGCTGGCTAGCAACAAGCCAAGCTAAGGCTGGGCATTGATAATTAAGAATAAGCCTCGGGGCTGGAGAGATGGCTCAGAGGTTAAGAGCACTGGCTGTTCTTCCAGAGGTCCTGAGTGCAATTCCCAGCAACCACATGGTGGCTCACAGCCATCTACAATGAGATCTGGTGCTCTCTTCTGGTCTGCAGGCCGAACACTCACTGCATACATGATAAATAAATAAATCTTAAAAAAAAAAAAAAAGAATAAGCCTCTACGTGTGATTTGTTTGGGAGCTGGGTGGCGCCCCCCCCCCAAAAAAGCAAAAGCAACAACAGTTAGTGTCAACTGTAAAGGAAATGTTTGATAAACTTCATCACATTGAACCTACATTAATCTTGGATCTAGCTTCAGTGGTACAGAATTTGCCGGGTATGTACGAGACCCTGGATCTGGTCCTCAGCACTGAGCAGGTAAAGGACATAATAAAATTAAGAATTCCTTTTGACTGGGTGGTGGTAGTGCACATCTTTAATCCCAGAAATTGGGAGGCAGAGGCAGGCAGATCTCTGTGAGTTCGAGGCCAACCTGGTCTACAGAGTGAGTTCCAGGAAAGGCTCCAAAGCTACACAGAGAAACCTTGTCTCAAAAAAAAAGGATTCCTTTTGACCTACTAATCAAGGTACTTTTTTTAAAAAAAAAAATTAAAGATAAGGCTTTTCTATGAAGCATACCCTGGCCTTGAATTCAAGATCCTCCTGACTCAGTCTTTGGAGTACTAGGATTACAGTTATTACAGTTAGGATTACTCTACCACCCCTAGCTTAAGCTATGTTTTTAAAAAATAAGAAAGGCGCCGGGCGGTGGTGGCGCACGCCTTTTTTTTTTTTTTTTTTTTTTTTTTTTTGGTTTTTCGAGACAGGGTTTCTCTGTGTAGCTTTGCGCCTTTCCTGGGACTCACTTGGTAGCCCAGGCTGGCCTCGAACTCACAGAGATCTGCCTGGCTCTGCCTCCCGAGTGCTGGGATTAAAGGCGTGCGCCACCACCGCCCGGCTCGATCTTTCTTTATCCACCAAGTGGAGACTGGCTACCTTGCCTTTCAGGGTACAGACTTTGGCAAACAAACAAACAAAGTAAAAAGAAAGCTAGGTGGATGTTTATACTGGCTTCCCAGTCACCTCCTTACCCTTCCGCATCCTGTCTGCTTATGAGGTGAACAGCTCCCCTCTCCCACATACTTCTGTCACCACAGTGTCCTTGCCAACTGCACACTTTTAACGACAGCCCCATCTCTCCAGCCACGGTCTTTATTACCTCACAGTATTACGTCACATCACTCCAGTACAATTCCTTTACCTGTTTTACTTGGATGGCTTTAATCCCAGCGCTCGGGAGGCAGAGGCAGGTAGATCTCTGTGAGTTCAAGGCCAAGCTGGTTTACAGAGTGAGTTCCAGGATAGTCAGGACTACAGAGAGAAACCTTGTCTCAAAAAACAAAAAACCCCAACAACAACAAGAGAACGCTGATTGTCATGGTTTGAATGTGAAGTGTCCCCCCTTGGCTCAAGTGTTTGAATACTTGATCCCCAGTGGGTGGTGATGTTTTGAGAGGTTGTGGATCCTTTAAAAGATGGGGTATAGTTGGAGGAAATGGGTAACTTGGGGGTGGGCCTTGAGGGTTTTATCCAAGCCCCACTTCCTGTACCTGTCTCTTTGTTTCCTGGTTACAGCCATATAAGAAGGGGCAGCTGCATGCTCTCATCACAAAAGAGGAAGTCCTAGCCACCATGCCTTCCCCACCATGAGCCAAAGTAAATCCTGGCTCTCTGAATTTGCCTCCTTCAGTTATATTATCACAGGGATGAGAAGAGGAACAAATCTACCCGAATCTCCTATTGGTTTTTCAGAGTGGTGTGTATTTATTATTCACGCACCACCAGCAGCATATGAACACTCTGTGCAGTCCAGCATCACCGGGATGTGGTGTGATCACACTTTCCGCTCCCAGGCCATCTGATGGCTCATAGTGTTCCAATTGTAACATTGAGCACAGTTTGAAAAAGTACTGGTCATTTAGATCTCTTTTATAATATGCCTGACCAAATCTTTTGTCTGGGTTTTAACTTGGTTGCTTATATTATTCATCTGCAGATACTCGTATACTCTTTCTCCTTTCCAGACATCAGACTTATGGTTGTTGGTTATCTGTTCTTGTTTCATTTCTGTGATAAGATAATCCGACTAAAAAATAATTTAAAGTTATAGGAAAGGTTTATTTGCTTTGCAGTTCCAGATCGTAGTCCAGGGTAAGTCAATGCAGGAATTTAAGCAGTGGTCACACCACATCCAGTCAAGAGCAGAGAGAAACCAATGCATCCACGTTGGCTTTCTTTACGTAACACAGCTCAGGGTCTGGCCTAGGGAATGGTGCCACCCACAGTGGGTTTGGTCAATTAACAGGACAATCCTCTACAGACATGCATCCTGGTCAACCAGATCTAAATAATTCCTTAATGAGACTCTTTCCCTGGGTGAGTCTAGGTTGTGGTAAGGTGACAGTTAAAACTAACCATCATACTATCTATATTGCAAAAACCTCTCTCTCTATGATGTTTGCCTTTCTTTTTTTTTTTTTTTTTTTTTGGTTTTTCGAGACAGGGTTTCTCTGTGTAGCTTTGCGCCTTTCCTGGGACTCACTTGGTAGCCCAGGCTGGCCTCGAACTCACAGAGTTCTGCCTCCCGAGTGCTGGGATTAAAGGTGTGCGCCACCACCGCCTGGCGAGATAATTTTAAACAAAGGCCCCAGTTTAAAATTGGGCAGAAGGGCTTCAGTCCAGTTTTGAAAACATGGCTCTAGTCCTGCCTTTAATCCCAGCACTCGGGAGGCAGAGCCAGGCGGATCTCTGTGAGTTCGAGGCCAGCCTGGGCTACCAAGTGAGTTCCAGGAAAGGCACAAGGCTACACAGAGAAACCCTGTCTCGAAAACCCAAAAAAAAAAAAAAAAGTGTGCAGTTGGCAAGGACACTGTGGTGACAGAAGTATGTGGGAGAGGGGAGCTGTTCACCTCATAAGCAGACAGGATGCGGAAGGGTAAGGAGGTGACTGGGAAGCCAGTATAAACATCAAAGGAACATACGTAGGGACCAACTTTCTCCGAATGGCTCTCACTTCCCAAGATCGCTCCAGCTAACACCAAGCGTTCACAGCATGAGCCTGTGACACAAGCTATATTCAAAATGCAACAGATATTTTAAAACATCTTTTAGAAAGATTTATGTTACTTATGCATAGGGGTGTGTGTGTATGTTTGTGTGTGTGTGTGTGTGTGTGTGTGTGTGTGTGTGTGTGTGTGTGTGTGTGTGTGTGTGCAGTTGCCCACATAGGCCAGAAGAGGGCATCAGATTCTGCAGAGCTGGCGTTATAGGCATTTGTGAATCTCTCAGTGAGGGTGCAGAGAACTGAGCCCTGGTCCTCTGCAAGAGCAACAAGCTCTTAACCACTGAGCCAGCTCTCCAACTCCAGCCAAAGCTTTGGTGGCTTTGTTTTTGTTTTTAAACCAAAGAAATTAGCCGGGCAGTGGTGGCACATGCTTTTAATCCCAGCACTTGTGAGGCAGAGGCAGGTGGATCTCTGTGAGTTCGAGGCCAGCTGGGTCTACAGAGTGAGATCCAGGACAGGCACCAAAGCTACACAGTGAAACCCTGTCTGGAAAACAAACAAACAACAACAAAGAAATTATTATAAAATTATAGGGGTGAGCTCTAGGCAAGAAGGTGGGGTGATACTGGCAAGAAACTTACATATGACAGGCAGGGCTCAATTCCTTGGCCTGCTTTGTGGTCCATGGACATTCCCTTTGTGGTAACCTGCTAGCCTGCATGGGAAAGAGGAAGAGAAGGACCAGGGAAGTGCTCAGATGGCTTTGTTCTCCCTCCGTAGTGGCTTGGACAGGGTGGACAGCTTCGGGGGCCAGGGAGCTTAGATTTGCATTTTCCGACTTCTCCGCCTGTTTGCTGGTTGACCTTGTGTGGTTCCCTTACTTCGTCTTGTAAGCCCTTCTGTAAAAGAGGGACAGCGTGACCTCTGTGAAGATTGGTAACTCCCAGCATGTTAGAATCGGGGTTATTTAAGTGTTAAATAAGTTCAAATTTGTGGATTTACTCCACCTAGAAGTCTCTTAAACACCATGCTGTGCCAGCCCTCCGGGAGCCTTCACAGGCAGTAAACTTGACCCTAGGGCGCAACTCCCAGAACGGAGGCTACTTCCTACAGTCTGTGCAGCCCTTTATTGCACACTTTGTCACTGACGTTCAGGTTAGATTGGGGCTTGGACTAACCCCCACCCTCCAGTCTCACAGAGTCCCAGAGCCATTGGGACTAAGGGCCAGGAAGTCCGGAAGGCCCTCATTGGCTGCTTGCTTCTGTAGCTAGGCCTGACCTGCCCCAGGAGCAAAGGTGGCCCCCTTTCCTACTCCAGGACTCAAAGGAATAGACAGAGATATGAACTCAAGTTCCCAGGAAAAAAGTCACGTCTATGTTAAAGACTCGACCAGTTTGATTGAATCATTAGAACTTTGTGATCTTGGGAGTTAGAATGTTACAGATCCAGAGCCAGATTATCTTGGGCAATCTTTAGTCCCCCTTAATAGCCACTCATTGCCCATCTCTACGTCTGAACTAACATCCCTGTAGGTATCAAGTAATACCTTTAGGAATGTATTAACAAGCCGCTTGCTCCCACCCACCCAAAAGCTGAGATGCCATAAGGTTGCATCGAAACCTATAACAGAGATTGCCCCGCTTTACAGTAACCCCTGATGTTTCCACCAATGTATTCGGGAAATCCCTTGATTTATGACTTGTTGTTGTTGTTCTATAACTGTAAAAACTTGCAACATGTTCTTTGGGACAACCTGAATCCATGTTCCCAGGCTGCGGTCACTCATAGTGGTTCAAGGATGAAGTCTCTTCTTCCCTTAGAGTGAGAGCTGTGTGTTGTAGCCACAGAAATCACCGTTGTGAGAGAAGACGGGCCAGGAGGTGGCAAAACCAGCCTTTCATCTGTCCTCCCTCAGAGGAAGAGGCAGAAACAGAAGGGTGGGGGGTGGGGTGATCGAGAAAGCAACTGATGGCAGAGAATAGGCTTGCCCAGCCAAGGGCTCTTTGTGGGGTCTTAATTAAGCTCAGAGGCTCCATTGTTCCTTTTCAGGATGAAACATATGTTCAGGGCCTGCCTGAGGTTTGGGACTGGAATTTCAATGGTGCTTGGCCCCATGGCCTACCAGGGGAGGAGGGGGAGTGGGAAGACACACACTGTCCCAAGCTATACGAGGGTCAACAGCATCCCCAGTCCCGTGTCCCACCTTCTACTAGAGGTGGCAATAAACAGGTTGGTGTGGACACATGCAGTGTGACCTTCAGTGGGCCTCAGTTGCCAACTGTGCACCATTCAGATGAAGCTGAGAAACTCGTCCCCAGGATCGCCACCCTCTGACAGAACCTGTCTAACGGTCAGATGGCCATTTGAAGAGATTTGGAGAAGCCACGTCAGGAGTTGGACACACGGTCCTTGAAGTGTGAAGAATGCTGGTGTTGTGTCTCCTGACAGAACCACTCCCTCCACTTGGGAAACGAGACTCTGAGCCAACGGAGCCTAAAACTGCTGAAACAGGAAGTGAAAACTTTGCTACTGGGTCACTAGGAGTGCATTCTGCCATTCCTGTTTCCACCTCTTGACTCGTGGCTGTGGGAAAAGCGGGTACCACATACCGGACTCTGATTGACAGTATACCTGCCTCCTGGAACACCCTGCCCCAGCCTTCCAGGCGGTTGTCACCTAATTGGTTCTGTGTCTATGTCTTTTAAAGTTCATCCCTTCAAGCTAGATGCTTCAGGACAGTGGGGGACATGCTGAGACCAGTGGACTCTGAGTACTGGCCCACTGTTCCACTTCTCCGTTGGTGAAGTGAGTTCCTCAGTCCGAAGCAATGTTCTGTGGATTACCATAACCATGGATAAGGCGTTCTGTAAGTCCTCGGATGGTACCATAGGTAGAAGAATTGCATGCACAAAAGTCAAGTCCATAGCCAGAGGACGTATCAACTCCAGTAAGGTCAAGGTGGTGTTCTATCTATGAAGAAGTGGTCCAGTGTAGTCAACCTGCCACCTGGTCACTGACTGGGTCACATACCCCAGAGAATGGTGCCACTCAGGGTCGCTCTCTGCTGCTGGCGCTCAGCAGCACTGTGGCCAGGTCAGCCTTGGTGAGTGGAAGTCAGGTTGCTGAGCGGGTGCCCGCCATCCCTTCACTGTGAATACATTGTTCATAGGCACACTGAGCAGTCGGTGAAGCGGGAAGAAAACCATCCTCATGGCAGGCCATCCTACCCGCTCAGTTATAAAGGTTTCTCTCTGCTGATGTCATCTCTTCCCCTGCCCCACACAAAAAAAAAAAAAAAAAAAAAAAAAAAAGCAGGATGTTGTTGTTGTTTTTGCAAGGCTTCTTATATACATTTGTCAAGGAAAATATTTTTTATGTTTAAGTTCCTCCATTGATCATCTGCAATACAAACCAAACCAATCTCCACAGAGAGACTGACTCCTCTAGATCCTGGCAGACTTGAGATGGAACAGGCCACCCTGAGGTCACCTCTGTCTGTACATGAGACACAAATACCCTTGCCCCTTGCCCACTGGAAGAATTCTAGCCACGTTTTTTTGCCATCAGTTTCCCAATCATGCTCCTTCCAAGTCCCTGACCTTTGAGAAAGACCGCTAGCTACAGTCTATGAATCAGTCATGTTCCTTCCAAGCCCCTGACCATTGAGAAAGACCACTAGCTACAGTCTATGAAGCAGTGTATAGTCACCCACCTGAGCATTTTTTCTTTCCAAACATAATGTACAAGTAGGTGTACTGCCTCAAGTTCCGCCCACTCTGAATTCATTTACCTTCACCAATACCCTTCCAGATGTCCCCAAAGAGGGCTCTAATGCTACAAGTATCTATTCTCCAATAGTGTTTGCAAACATCTAGAACTATCTTTAAGACACAGTCTTCTCTTCCTGTCACCAGGTTACCACGAGGCCATAGGTGCATGCTGGTGGATAGAAAGTATTTTAGCAGGACCAGGCACTGTGGATATTTGGGCCACTTCTTCATGTAACTTTCTTGTGCCTTCAGGATCTGCTCAGGCCCAGTTAGGTTCATACCACTTGTATTTGCTCATGGTTGCGAATGTGTACACCCCACTTACTGGCTTCATGGGGTAGCTAACACCTGGCTCATGGTGCACCGTTCGGGTCACATGTCAAACATGTTCCAGTTCGCTTTCTATTTCTGTGATAAAAACATTCTGACCAAAAGCAACTTTGGTAAAAAAAGGATTCATTTGGCTTATACTTCTGTGCCATGGTCCATCATTGAGAAAAGTCAAGGTAGGAACTCAAGCCAGGACCTGGCAGGAACTGATGCAGAAGCCATGAAGGAATGCTGCCTACTGGCTTGCTCCCCCATTGCTTACTGATCCTGGATTACGCAACCCTGAACCACCTACCCAGATGTGGTACCACCCAAAGATGGCGGATGCTCCACATTAATCATGAAACAGGAAAATATCCCACAGACTGACCTACCAGTCAATCTGATGGAAGCCTTTTCTTAATTAAGATTTCCTCATCCCAGATGACCCTAGTGTGTGTCAAGTTGGGAAAAAAAAACTAACCAGAATACATGGTAACTTGGCGGCTAATGGGCAAATGTTGAATTTCCATTAAGGACCAAGAGCTCTCTCCCAAAGGGAGAGCTGTCATCTGCAGATACTCCAAAAGCCCTGGGTCTCTGTTGTGACTCACCTGAAGGTGCCTGCTGAAGGCTCCACACAGCATCCCCATCTGCCACTGAGAATTTGAGGACTTTCAGGTTTGCTAGACCACATAACCCAAGAAGCAGGCCAGTGTGCATAGCATTCTGGACCTGTTCTAGGCCCCACTCATTGGGAAAATGGTCTGGAGTAACACAGCCTCCATAGTCCACACAGGCCAATGAAACATGTCTTTCTTGGTAGTGTATCCACAGAAGGACTATCTCTTCATGTCCTATCCCCTGGACTTTTAGAATGTCTAATAGGGTCTCTTACTTAGAATTTATTCCCCATCCTCCAACACGCAAATGCTTTACCAACAACTCCAAAGTGGCTGATACTGCCTGTTCATGGTCCAGTTGGCATAAAGCCATCAATGGAATGGACCAGTGTGGTACCTTGTGGAAAAGACAGGTGATTAAGATCCCTGTGAACTAAGTTATAGCCCAGGGCTGGAGAGTTAATACAGCCCAGAGATGGAACTGTAAAAGTGTATTGCTGGACTTGCCAGATGAA